>NC_020494.1:19390919-19438259 GCF_000184155.1 Fragaria vesca subsp. vesca | reverse complement strand
AAAAATCGGGTGAGAAGAGAAGAAAAATCGGGAGGGAGGGAGAAGAGAAAGAAGAAGAAATGGGTTGGGCTCGGCCCAGCCGACCCAACACCCCTTTTAAACCCAAACTTCCAAAATAAAAACACCCCGAAAAATAATACCCGAATAAAAATTACCTTTTACTAGCTAAAATTTACCATTTTTACCGTCGTCGTATTTTCCTCATACGAATAATCCTCCGCACATAATCGTCCCCGAAACCCCTCTAGGGACCAATTAAACTATTTACTCAATGATCGAGACGGTAAAATTCTTATTATCATCATGCTAGTAAATAAGGTAAAAATATAAGGGTCGGGATGTGACATGTTTCGCATGCTAGACCTGCAAATTACGAAAACCCAACTCAAATCTTCACCAGAACTCTAAGATCTGAAGGAAACTAAACAAAAAGTGAATTGTGAAAGAGGAGATGATACAGCTTTGATGATGGAGGTGATGATATATTGATAAAATGTAACGAGATTATTGAAACGAAGAAAGCCTTTAGGATAAAAATTAAAAAATCAAAGAGGAAGATCTCGCATACCAGTTTTGGCGTTCTGCATATATTGATAGAGGAGGCGAAGAAAACCAGCAAGATGGATTTGAGAAAGTGAAAGAAGAAGTAAGAAAAGGACTAATTAAGTGAATGCTATTGCATACATGTTTATATTTAGCATTTGTATATTATGTAGTAAAGAGGACGTGTGGTCTGGTGGTTTAAGACTACTCTTTGCAACTAGGAGGTGAGGGTTTCGACACTCAACTCTTGCAAAAATTCCCCACTATTTTTGAATTATGTGGAGTATACATGAATGTCGATAGGCTCGGTATACCGAAGGTATGCAATACCTTAATACTGTAGCCGAGTCGAATACATGATATGGCTCGGTTGAGCTAAGCCGAACTCTCGGTAAGTCGAACTTTCGGTATAACTCGGTACCGGCTTGGTTGGAATTTCGGTTGGTTCGGCTTGCTCGGCTCGAAATGCCAGCCCAAATATAAACGGGACGAGACGGGACGGGCCTAACGTTTTAACATTTAAATACCGTTCCGTCCAGGCAAATTTCAGGACGGGTTCGAGATTATGGTTTTTTATGCCCACCCCTACTGTGTTGTAGCTTAGTCGTTGGTATCCTTTTCTCTATTTTGTGTTGTAGTTTCTATATGAGCTCGACCATGAGACTATAATAAGGTTGGTGATTAGGTCCTCCCAAGGCTAAGGATCTGTTTTTCCCAAATCCGATTGTCCAGAGCTTGACCTCGGGAGGAGGGTCAGGCAGGCCACCTGGCCGTCCTCCAAAGAAGGCCAAGGCTGCTCCGACCTCAACTTCGGCTAATGCTCCTGCTGCTCCGGTGAGTGGTGGTGGTAGTGGTGCTCTTAGAGGGAGAGGCAAGCCACCGAAAGTGATGCCCTCCGTGGCTCCGGTGGGTTGCTGAGCTCACAGTAAGAGTGAAAGTCGTTTAGTTTTTTTTATTTTATTTTTTATTTTAAAATGGTGGATAAGTAACTAACGGTGAAGAAGTAACTAATACAAGTGGTGGAAAACTGATAAAATGTTATTCACATATGGACTAGTTTCTAGATCAAACATGTATAGTCAATTAATTATGTTTGCTAAAATTGTTGATACAAATGGAAACCAACCCCATCTATGTATATATATCAAAAACCTTACCTTTTTTTCTCGTCTAGATTCTTCTTCGCTTTTTAGGCTAGTTCATCAATCAATTTCGTGTTCGAAAACTCAAATCTATCTATATATGGTTGTCTAACTATTATTCACTATAACTATATGTGATCAAGTTGGTAATGGTTTTGAGGAGCAACATACTAGTTCTTTTGGTGGCGGTGACTCTCTATGGTACTTGTTTTGTTGCTAGTGTTGGTGTTGCTTACAAAGTCGACCCAGATGGTCGGGTAATAGAAGTTGAATACGATCAGTGGTCCTCTTCGAAAGAATTTGAACTTGGTCCTGCTTTGGTAAATAAAATAAAGAGAAATACTTTTTTCGCGGTATGCTTATAATGAGTTGTTAGGTATGTAGATCATGGACTTGACCATTGGCTCTAATCTAGTGTTTCAAAATCAATATCCCATTAATAAAACTTTAATCTTAGTTTCTTCCAATATTTTAGTAGATCTAAAAACAAAGATTGAAAAAAAAAATAGCGTGACTGGGTGGTTGAAACTTGAAATGAAGAAGCGATTTCTTTACTGATACATAAATAAAAAGGATGGTCAAAACTCATGATATAATAGGGTCACAAGAATATTGCTTAAAACACTTTCACTCACCTCTACCATCACAAAGCAAAGCCAACAAAAATGTTTTATCAAATTGTGGATTGCCTAAACTCTTTGATATTGAAGAAAATCACTTCAAAGAATTATCTTTATAAGAAAAAAAAAAAAAAAAACAACACAACAAAATTAATGAAATGTAGTGACAAATAAACTTTCATTTTTTCTTCTATTCACAAAAACGAAGAAATTAAAAGACCAAAACACCCTCAACATATATTGCGTATAAATAGCTAAAGTTGCAACACTGACGGCGGCACACAAAGTTGCAACACTCAATGGCCTGCACAATCGATTTCCGCTGCCTAGACGAAGGCTTCGGCGGCAAAACCTACAAGCGGAAGCGCAATCCCGAACCCGCCGCCGACGATGCCGCCATGGAAATCGACGCCGCCTATCCACCTCCGGCGAAGCGATCCGCCGTTTCCTCGTCGGACAACCCGGACAAGCCAGTCGTCTTCGGGCGGCCGAGCTACGACGGCGTCATCGCCGGGAAGGTTTCAGGACGGAAGTGGAAGCAGCCGCGGAAGCAGAGGTCGTCGGCGCTTCAGGTGAGCCGGAAGGGGACGACGTTCGAGGAGAGGGAGAAGAACAAGTCGGTGAAGAAGGCGTACAAGGAGAGAATGGCGGATCTGAAGGCGGAGATTAAGAGGAATAAGGAGGAGAAGAGGAGGAAGATGGAGGAGAGGGAGAAGCGGAAGAAGGAGAATATCTTGAGGACTGGGACCAAGTTGCAGATTATTTCGAATCCCAAGACGATTCAGAGGATTGCGAAAACAAAGGATAGGAAGAACCTGAAGCCTGTGCCGGAGGAGTTGATGAAGAGGAACAATAAGAAGAGTGGTCTTTTGGTTAGCCAATGAGATATGAATGCTTTCGATTTTCGATTTTGTTTACTTCATTTTATGATTGAACGATAATGCAATGTTGTTGTTATGTGTTAATGGAATCGAATATTTCAATATTAGAGTGCTGCATTGAAATGATATATGTTTGTTTTAAATGTGAAGTCTTTAATCAATTTTGCATTTGGAATGAGTGATTTTAGTTGATGTTAAGATGGGAGTCATGAGATTAATGCCATTTTTCTGTGGGTTAGTTCTGACTTGTGAGACATGAGATCTTCACTATTCAGGAGATGCTCAATAGGTACCAGAAGAAAACCAGCCTGACAGACTAGTCAATCTTTGGCTTTCTTTACTTGTGTTATTTTTTGTGGTTTTTATGGTAGAATTGGCTTCAATACTGATTTTCGCTTTGGGAACCAAGAGTTGTTTTGTTATGTGTTAGTGAAATCGAATATATGCTATTCAGTGTTGCAATGTTCATATGTTATAGCTTCGCTTTCCCATTTTTTTTCCCTCAGTTTTGTATTCTGAATATGGATTCAAGTGATACGGTAATTCTGGAAGTGTTTGACATACAGTCTTTTGCTACATCTGAATTGTATGCCAGTAGTGAAACAGTGAAACTTAAGTATTTTCTTTCCAACTTCATAGGAATAGAGGAGGTCAAACTGGGAAAGTGACTAGAACATGGTAGGATAGGATCAACCACAGAAAGTTCTCTTGTCCAGCGTTCGAGATTGAGTAATGATTATATTGTCATTGGAGTTCTAGGCCAAGTTTGTGTTACTGTAAAAGGTGTAGGCTAAGACTTGGAAAAAAAATACATGAATATATTTAGTGCAAGTTTATATAGGATTTGTGCAGAGTTATGTGATCAGTTATTGTTCATCTACCTTACCTGGTCAAGCAGTGAGGAGTGAAGATTGGCTCTTATAAGTTATAACCTCTCTAAAATCTTTTGTCTTTTGGTTCGGAGCAGAATTGAAGTTTAGTAGATTATTGGGGATGGTTAGAACAAAGTGGCTATAATTTCTTCAATTCTGTAAACCCAAAACTTGTAAGGGATGAAAGGTTGTAACCAATAATGTGTGCACTCTACATTATTTTTGTTATTTTATTTATATTCAGTATGTCTGATAGTTATCTGGTGTATGAATGTCTAATTATATGGATAAACACCTGAGTAGTCGAGTATAGATTATTGCTTAAAACAGCGTTGTGCAGCTTTGGAGAGAAATAGCAGTTACTGCAAAAGATTCAACTCTAGGCTTTTTTCTTGGTACATAATGTCAACTCCAGACTTGATTCACTGATTCACACTTATATGAGTGCTTTCTCTTTCAATCAATTTCTTGATTCTCAAGCCATACAACCATATTGGTTGGCATGTTGATTTGCTGTTTAAAAGCATCAGCAGCATCAATCTGAAGGAGATGAAACACGCAGCAGACGAACAGTGATCGAATTACAAGGACCAGATAACCAGAACATCAGTAGCACAAATTCAATCCATATAAATAGCTTGTAATTTCTTTACTGTGTACACTGTAATTTTCCAATATCACTACAGGAAAATATGTCAAAGTTATTAATCTACTTCAATTACATCATAATTTATATGATAACAATACGTCAATACCCATCCTAATCTGTAGAAAACTGCATTTCAGCTTTTAACCTATTCACTAGAACAAACACATGAACTCACATGGAGCCAAACCACTCGACCCCTAGCCAAACCAACATAAACTCAACCAGTGTATACTGTTAAGTATCATTACCTGAAAAGAAGCAAAGATATTAGTGTTAGATTCATGTTTACTATAGCAGATAGGTAAAGGTAATCATGTAACCGGTGGAAATTTAACCTACCTTATCTCAGAGTGAAGTGGTTTACTACAAAATTGAACAAGAATGTTAGTATAACAATGTCCGATACAACTTTATCATTCATACGTGCCGGAATCCATTAACAACTAAATACTCGAATTATAGTTTATGGTAAGAAGAATCACCCTTCCCTTGGTTCCAGGCTTCTACATGAATAACTTTTGAGTCCTCCTCCTATGTCTTTCTCCAAGCCTAGTATCTGTATGAACAATCATCCAGCATTTCAACCTCAACACAGTAAATCAAACTGTAAAGTGTTAACTAACTTAACTACTCAGAGAGCATATATGCTGCACGTACTAATCATATCGTCATCCTTTCCAATTTATCAGAGTGAAACTGATAGCTCAGATGATCACAAGTTATGAACCAGAGTTATCAAATAGAATCAATCAATTCAGTGCCTAGAATCACAACACAAATGAAAATAGAATCAATCTCTGAGAAGTAACAAAGGACAATCAATTCACTTGTATCAGTCTTGGGTTTCGAAGCAAATACCCAACGCGCGCAGCTTTATACAACTGGAATCAAATAAAATCAAGAGTTCAAGTATCACATGTAACACCAAATCAAACCGAAGAGACTTAGAACTAACCTTAGCTTCGTCTTTCAGTTCCAAGCAGCAACTCAAACTAACCATATTGAGCTAAATGCTTCAGAATTGCTTCCGTGTTGTTTGTGTCAGGATTGCAATGAAGCAGTAGAAGCCATTGTAGAGCCCCTCATCCTTGCTCTCCACAATTCTTGGAATTATTGCGGAGATATTTGAGGAGGAGAGGAACCCTTAAAGAATGGGTGAGATCGAACAATGGAGTTCAACTGTGAATTAAGCTCTTGTATTCGGGGCGACTTTGTCCTTTTTTTATTTATTTAATTGTGTTTCAAGGTGGGGCCCACTAGCCCGCTGAGGCCCATTACGACATGACCGCCTAGCCATGCATGTTTCTGCCTGGCCCGCATGTTTAAGATTTCTAAGTCGTTATTTGTTTTTGTTGTTTTTGAAAGGTGGGACTTCCTGGCCCACAAAGGCCCATTAAGACATGACCGCCTAGACCTATATGGGCTCCGCCTAGCCCACGTAGTTGAAAAAGTGGTTCGTGTTTTTTTTTTTTTTTTTGAGGAAAGAAGTGGTTCTTTATTGTTTCTTCCTTGCTCTCGTTTGATTCTTGTCTCTTTCTTTCTTCAACCTCACAACCGAGGACACCATCGAGAAAACAACAAAACCCAGAACACGAACAGCATCTACCTCTGCCATCCCAAATAGTTGGAGTCGAATGTTCTGATAGAATATTAGTCTAGTGTTCTAGAGTTTGAACGGGAAGATTGATATTGCTGTGACTCTCTCTCATGGAATCATTGGGTTTATGGTAAAGGTTGAGGACAAGGGTATGCTTGGAAATAATCCAAACAAGTAAGCCAAAGACTACTTGAAGTGACATTAATGTATACTTTTATCTCTGCTTAACTACCCAGAAATAAAACCACTAACCAGGTTTTGGGAGCGAAGTTAAACATGTAAGAATAATTGGCAGGATCATATGCGGACATAAATCGTCGTAATTGGGAGCAGCGGGAACTTAGAACTTGTATTGATGCATAGGAGTTGTATGTTAGTATTCCTTCATTTCTGTTTCATTTTGAAGTTTCTAACAGTTAGGACTTTGGAACAATGTGTGTAGCGCGGGATTTGCAAGATTTGAGTTCATAATTTTTTTTCTTTTATTCTCATTTCTAATGTATCAAAGTGCAAGATCTATATAAATTCAATTTGAAATACTTAACAACAAAGCACTTATCATAGTAGTAAAAATATATCTCTTGTGTTTTTTCTTCTCAATTCTTTCTTTCACTCTTTTCCTAATCTACTCTTTTCATCGGAGACAGAACAAAACAAATTTCAGAGAGTCCTTTCTAGATAGTGTGCGAACTGCGAAACCCAATCAACTTTTTTTTTCAGCAAAAAAAAAAAACTGGCCCGAGCCCAAAACTGTTTTTTACTGTATATGAACAGTAAATCACTGTAGATAAACAGTGATCAACAAATAGATATATAGTAAATTACAGTTCATACTCATCGTTCATATAAAACTAAAAGGTTACAGGAGACTAGGCGTTACTAGTAACGATGAAGGTTGTAACAAGGTGAGGATAGGATCGACTGTGTCTCATAAATTTCTCAACTTGTGATGAAAGGTACAGAGTCCAGTTGCATTAGTATATACTCACACTCGTGCAGACATGCTATTGAAGTTTCACATCACAGGGAAAGTTGGCACCAGAAAATGTTTTCTTTGTTATACATATATATTTACACTCATTGCTATGCAAAACTGGCACACAAGAACATGAGTCTCCTACCTTGTCAACAAGACCAACAGAATCGGAGAACGCTATGCTACAACCCAAAATTTCACACATCCCCTTGAATCATTATAATCCAATGGGATGCTTCAAGCATATACAGATCCCGATTTATCAGTACTGGCTCATGTTACTGAGCTGTGGACCACGGAAGCAGCATCTGAGTAATACCTGTTGTAATTCAGGTATTCCCAGAAGTGAGAGAGTCCAAACTCACCATGTTTAGGTGATTTGAGGTAACAGGAGTGCAATTCTTTCATATTTTTGTCAAAGGTTCGCTTTATGGCAATAACCTGCAAAGTAGATGCACAAACAAAATATGAAAAACTCATCAAAAAGTAAATGGCTCTCTTCACTCGCCAGAAAAAGTTGCAGATAGCTGTTTTTGGTGCAATAAGGCATGTTAGCAAAAGCAAACAGAATACTTATCATGACTTGAGCATTGCTGAAAATCATAGACTGTAATTTGCCTTGTAGGCACACACAGATAAAAGGTTGCAGGCAAATAAGGGCACATAAATGGTGCATTATACCATGTTGTCTACCATTCTAACACTGATTTCTGAGAATGATGAGAACACCATCCCCAAGCAGATGGACTAGTTCAACGTAACATTTACATGGCAGCACTGCAGCACTTTGTCCTCTCCGTTTTTTACTATATATGATACTTTTAGTTCAAAGGCAAGGTAACCTTATATTTTCCTGTACACATTTCTTGACAAATTTAAAGATATGAGGATCACCTGGGATATATTGATTCCAGAGAGTGTTGCAACTAAATTCCCTTGACCTGTTCCAGCATTCCATACTCCCCCAGTAAGACAAGACCTGAAGTCTAGAGCACACTGCAGAATGCTCTCAATGATGCAAGCTATAGGTTTTGTTTCATCAGAGAGGAAACATCTGCAAAGGTTAAATTCATGGTTAAGACAAACACGGGGCAACAATATCAAAAGAAAGCGCACATACTGTGAAGCAGCTAACCAATAAGTCCAACCTATCTATTTATCTGTACTGAATCAGCTATGTGCTACAGTCCGGCAGTGAGTTCCAGTAAAAAGGTAGTATGTGACTTTGTGGTCCCACTTTCATGGAAAACACAACATAAACTAAAGAGCAAAGGACTTGACAGAAAATTACATACAAAACCTTCTTCTCTGATGAGAAATAATCAACAAATATTGACAATTGGAACATCATCACAGTTGGAAAGTCAACAAAAAAAGTGGAAATGAAGCACAATATGGAGAGTCCCAATCCCCAATCCTTGCAAGACCTCACCTACATCCCATTTCCAACCGACTGTGCAGGAAAGTCTAGAAATTATATCCTATGATTGGCATGTATCCTATACTTGCTATTACTAACAGCAAGTCATATCTTTCTAATGTGAGTTCTCACAACATTTTCCAAGGAGGGGAATATTCCTCTCATCCATGTTGCTTATTACTCAACCACTTGTTTCTTGGGACAACAAACAACCTTATACCTTACTATAGATTTGTTCCTATGACTGGCCCTGACCCCCTCGGACAAAAAGTCTCATTATGCTCCCAATCTCTCCACAATTTTTTGTAATTCTAAATATAGGTATGTTGGTATACCACCAGAAACTAACTGAAGTCAACTGTGTGACAGCATTTGGAGAATTCTAATAAATAAGAGTATGCAATGTAGAATAAAGGAGAGGCTGAGGACGGTTGATTCGGGGCAAGCAATACTGGAAATAGGATTGTGGCAATCCTCGAGAAATATAGATGTATCATGTTGATATATTATATCTTTTATTAGTTCGTAACACCACTTGTCTGCATCCTTTTAATCTCCCATTCACTTCTGAACAATCGGATCTTGAAATTTCACAGCTTTCATGGACCAAATTCCTGGCCCACACATCTATCTAGTAATCACAGCCTCTACAGCTACATTGATGTAAGCAATGTAGCCGCCCAGATGCAGCACAAATTGGGGGCAATTAGTCACAAAGTATTTAAGCTTATGTAATTAAGAACATAAATATTTCAATTTACATGGATTGCATATAATAAGTTAACTATTTTATCACATGATGTCAGGGGACTTACATGTGAAGTGAATCTGAGAGATATGCCATGTGCACAGACTGAAGATCCATCATATCTTTGACCTACAATTAAAAGCAAGATTTTATCCATCATATCCTATCTCTTCCCTGTCAAATGTAAAGTAGGAAAACATGAATCAATTCATTATAATATCCGTTGCATGCCCATTCTAAGGAACAAAATTATGCAGTAAAATATGAAATATCAATTTTATGCGGTGACATAAAGAATTGAATAATGTCATTCACATTAACCTTCCATAAAAAAATCATCTGAAAATCACTTTCAGGCTCAATTTATGAATATGTATTAGAAAAAAGGTAGCAGGCTGCGAACCTTATGCTTAAGTGAGTATAGAAACCTGCACCATGATACATGTGAAAGCTGCGACTCCACATACTGCTGCAATGTAGAAACAAAGTGATTGACCTGATGCCTGGAGATAGATCAGAGAGATGATCACTGAATACAATTTTCAGTTAGTCTTCAACCTAGTTAATGCAGCAGCCATAAGTTGGTTGGAAAAGAAATATCTTCTTTGGAAGCCTAAGACTAACCCCAACCCTTTTTGGACCAAAGGAAAGTCTCCATTTTAGTTTAAGGGTCTCAGTTTATGAAGAATAGTTATGAGTCTAGTGCTTTATAAGTCTATTAAAACCTGAATACTAAAAGGTCTTGAGTGTGTGCTTATGGATCTTTAAGTCTATTTAAGTCTCATCTATTATCAAGTTATGATAGTCTTATGGTGTTCTAGAAGTCTAAGGGTTGTGTTTATAGCCTATAAATATGGCTATCTATTGTAAACCAGATTCAAATGATTGAAAATATATCTTCTTGAAGACTTGGCCCTCATTTCTCCCATCTACAGATAAGAAACCTCTGTTTCTTATAAAACCATTCTGTTTTCTTAATCTCTCAACATTCTCCAGCCCACCCTATTCATTCTCTCACCAAGTGCTGCTCTCTGCTGCATCACTAGTAGTTGATCAAATTAAAAACTTGTCAGGAAGTTAGGTTGTTTGAAAAGATGGTTGGCAAAATTTCTCTATATCTTATTTCATCAACCTTGCAACAGATAATAGGAACTCAATCAAACGCATCTCAAAACATCTGTGAAAAGAGGGTCGTTCGATCGAACTGCTATTGTCCTAGCAATAAATGAAAAGAAATCGTACTTATCTTCAAATATTCAGAACTAAATTTAAAGAAACGAATCTTACATAGATGCAAAACTAATCGACAGATATCTGTATGACTACTATAACAACTATAACAACAATCAAATGTGAAAAGGAACAATTGAGCAAAACTAATCCACAGATATCTGTATGACTACTATAACAACTATAACAACAATCAAATGTGCAAAGGAACAATTGTGCAAACTACCTCATTTTCACGATTGCATTAAAATGGCTCACTTCCTTCTCATGTTCTTCAGAGTGGTTATTCCGATAAATCAAGTGGATCAGATCCTGCATCTTTAAAGAATATTTTAGTATTGTTTGTGTGACAAAAATAAAAAGGTCAGTCAAATGTACTTCCATGATGCAAATGCAAATCCAAGTGGCCTAATACATGATTCAAAACTTCAAACCGGTGCCCCTATCATTAAATACTAAATATATCCTCCATATCCAAACAAAGACTACAAAATCAAACTGTTATCCAAAAGATTGGATCAGAATCAGAACAGTTCAACACAATTTTCTCTATTAGAAGGATTCCTTATGTTCAAAAAAAATAATCCACACCTTCAATTGGCGCCATACATCAGTCAACGAAAACAGAGCAAGTTTCACTTGTATCAAGAAACTGAATATCTCGGCATATTTTTTCAATGCACCAGGAGTCAAAACAATGCTGATGGGCCAGTCTACTCGATATCCCAAACCAAGGAAGTTAAAGGAATGGACTCCTGCATCATTGACACAATAATTACATGATAAGATACAGAGAGTCCAATAGAAAAACAAAATAAGAGAGATGACAGAAGAATGTCAAGTTAAAATTCCAAAGCACAATCAAATCCGAACAGGGCACAAAAGAGGGCATGTACTAGCAGCTTGATCAAACAACAATAAATTTAGGTGCCAAAAGCCGATCAGACTTGTATTGAGATGCTTAGTCCAAGAAACAAAAGAAGAAAAAAAAACTGTGTAATAATGTACCTATAGCAGATGCTGAAAGCGGCACTGCATCATGTCCTTTCAAGTACATAAATAATCTGTCCTTATTACGATCACGTTCACATGATGACCTCTGAACCGATGACTCAAGAAAACTTTGAATTTCAGAAAGTCTATGATCTGCCTGTGTAATACTCCATTTCTGTAATTCCAGAATAAAAAGGAGTCAGATGGGGCTGAGAAATCATATAACAGTATTTAATTATTTATAGTGAATGGAAGTTATTATTACATGATGCCAAAGAGACATAATAAACAAATCTGCCCAGTCTGCTAATTCCATGAAGTGGTACCGACGCAGAGCCAGCAAATGTTCTTGCAAATCAAATCCTTCTTCAAGCAAGTTAATAGTTAACTTGCTGACATACTTATATCTAGACTGTTCAAGGATAACACCTTTGTTAACAAAATTTTGCAAGGATAGGAAAAAGAATAGCATTCCAAGTCAATGACTCAATAACATACTCAGAAAAATAATATAGAATGTAAACATCTATCCTTCTTCAATAAGACATTCGAACATGCTTTTGACTTTTATATTCCAATGGCTGGAGATCATTAAAAGGTAGCAATAGATTTTCCATCCCAATCCTCAAAAGCAATCAAGCACCAAAACAACAAAATGATGGTCCAATATTGTAGTCAGTTATGCCTCAGATGTTTCTTCTAATATATATATAAAACAAAGGCAGACACATAAGCTTTATTGAGAGAAGAACCGTGAACTTGGTAAAGACACCTTAAAGAAACCAACTAACTCCTATATGCAACTATGGTTGCTACATGTTACCAAAACCATGTATAGAACAGATTCTCCTCTTGATAAAACACAAGCTTGACCAAAAAAAAAATAAGAACAGCATAAAGCAAGTATGTAAGGATACTGGAGCATGATTTCCTGCAGAAGGCATTTGTCAATAATAAAATCAAGTGGCATGTCAAAACTGGCCGCCAAGCTTTCTCTGTGATCTTCAAGTCTATTTACGACAGTGTCACCAAATCTACCAAGCAAACTCTCCCAACAACTACCACCAGAAACATTTGTTGAAGTAGCATCTCCTTCACTGTGGCCCCTCAAATCTGAAGATGGAAGAAAGTCAGATACTATTGTTCTTCCAATCAGAACATCATCTCCGGAAGAACATTCTTTTACATGGTGATCACTCCTGCCATTGGTATTAGAGGCCCTATAGTCCATAAGCCCTACAGGAACCTTCATCGGAAACACCTTACAAGGATCTTTTATGTGAGAGAAATCAAAGTAAGCCAAAGAATCCCCATGGTCTGTCTTGCATCTCTCTTCAGGCCTGGAAGTTAGGTGAAGGAAATTATTTTTTGTCAACATTGGGTTCATGCTGAGAAAATTGTTATGGTAATTAACCTTCCACTGTCGCAATGCAAATGTATCAGAAGTATTACTGGCCTTTTGAGATTCAATCTTGCCAAAGGCTTCTTCTATTGATGCATTATTATCCATGATTCTTTTTCTAAAATATGATGAACCTTCCTTTAAGGCTCCCGTTATTCTTTCATTCACCTTTGAGGCAAAGTCTGTTGGACTTGACTTCAGACCTTCTTTGTACTCTATATCAATGACAGACTGTTTCTCAAAATAATCAGGCCAATCCTTATCAGAGAGACAATCTGAAAATTGAACGTCTAACATCTGACTCATAAGTATGCCTTTATGATGAGAATGCCCAAAGGCATCTTCTCTTTCACAACTACTAATCTTGTCTATAAGACATGAATCTGCACATCCATGGGGCTTTTGCACAGTATCAACCGGAATACCTATTGAGAAGCTTAAAGCAGAGAAATACTTTTGTTCTTCCACTATGATGTGACTAGGAAACTCAGGTGTCCGCTTGAGCACGTTTTGCTCTTCAGACATAGTTGAGCTTGAACATTCAGATGACTCGTATTCATCTGCAGTGTAGTCTCTTGTACTTAACTCGTCCGAATCCAAATCATCAGCCACCCTGATAATTGGAGAAATTTAACATTCACAGGATAAATGCATACGTAGCAGAACCTAACCTCTTCAGATGTTATGATGTTATGCACAAAAAAGTACAAATAGAGAGACAGAGAGAGAGAGAGAGATTACTCTTGTGACTCCTTTTCAATATAACTTTTATCCGATGGGACTAAAACTGGGATGGCTGAACTCCTTCCACTGTGATCCAAGAGAACAAGCGCGTCTTGTGGAACTACCTGCAAAATGAAAATCATGTATACTATCAAAAGAAAAGGGACCCTAAAAATAAAATAATAAACAGGAATAAGCACAATTTTCATCCGAAGAAACTAAACTATCAAAACAAACAACCTGTTGAAATTTGAACTCTAATTCCGTCAAAAGAATCTGGAGTCTGTCTTGCATCTTTTTGTAATAACATTCCCGTGAAAGTACCATGGCCTCTATATTTCCTTTGCTGAATGTCAATGGAGATGCATACGATGGACAATTGCTTGAAAACCCACTCCAGCAAGGAAGAAAAGTCTCATAAGTATGGTTCGTAGGGGCAACAAAAGTACACAATTGAAGCAATTTTGCTAGAACTTGCAGCTGCTGACCTGCTCTCAAAAGTGGAATCAAGATGTCCTTCAGAAAACAAGGAACAGGAACTCCATCTCGTTCCTGAGATACGAACATCAACCATCAGAACTTTAGGAAGAAGAAAATGACTAATTCACTGAAAACAGAATGTAGTTCCCATGTTCCAAAGATCAAAACGTAATTAGCATTACCCTGATAGTTGCCAATGGGAAGTCAGTAGAGATACTGGCTTCAACATATGGATCATGAGACTGAACATATTCAACCAAAAATTCCTCATAAGGATCGCTAATCTCAGCTTTGAATATCCATGATCTTATAAATCCGAAGTATGGTTCACATGCACGAAGAAAAAGAAATTTTAGTACAGGACGATGAGCAGGATCAGCAACCTAAACAGACAAAAAAGTATATAAACACGTCAGTGATAACATTAGCAGAATCCCATTTCAAAAGCAAAACAATAATATGTTTGAAGTCCAAAATTAAGATCAGAAAAGATGCCACAAGAACCAATGAGACGATTACAAACATGTGATAACAAAAAGGCCAGTGAACCAACCTGCAATTGAGTATACAGATATGTGAGTAGGTCACCCCCTCTGTAGAAATTACAAAACTCAGATTTGGCTTCCGCAAGCAACTCATCAAAACAAGATGCTGCGAAGCAATCAGAAAATCGATACAAGTTGCATATGTTTGCAAGGGATTCAATCTGAGTCCTCAATTCCTTAGTGTGCAAATACACCTCCAACAAACTAACTTCCGAATGGACCACACTGTTGAGACACCCCACCGCAGAAGGTGGCGAGCCCCGCCTCAACCCCACAGAAGCATACAATGTATCCAAAGCACACATGTAACCCTCCACAACCTTCCCCACCGCAACCACAAAAGCCTGATTAACAAGACTATACGGAGCAGACTCTCTTTCTTTACTTCCACTTTCGACATCTAAATTGGTAAAGTGATCCACAAATTTTCCAAGAAGAAAGACCAGCAAACCTGAGCAGCCTATGGAGTGGAGAATATTCCCCAGAGCCTGAGTGCTCGAAGACCTACTCCACAGGCTCGGGACCTGATGAAATGTCCTATCCGCCGCGTCGGACCGAAACGCAGCCGAAAGCTTCTGGACACTAATCAGCGACGATTCAAGTCCTTGCAATGCATTCATCGCCAATCGCACCAAACTTGCCTCCTGTAATTCCTAGGTTTATGAATTCCTGAACTGAATTGAAATTTGAAACCCTAAATAGAGAGAAATGGGACTTACGGAGACGGAGGAGGCATGGTAGAGGGAGAGAGGATTGGATGACGGAAGATGGAAATGGCCGCTTTCGGAAGGGATGGATTCCCATGTGGTTGGAGGAAGCAAAGGATCTTCGAGCTTCAAATCGTGGAGCAATGCGGATGTGAAATCGGTGTCCAGGTTCATCTCCTCGATTTTGGAGATTAGGGCATAGCCATCGGTCTTCTCTCTTCCCCAATCGAGTAAAGCAGTGGAGTGGAGACTACAGACTATAGAGTACCGAACTTTTTTATACGGGGAAAAAGAAAAAGGTCTTTTTAGTTTCCCTCCATTATTTCATTTTAGTAGATCCAAAATGGCTCCTCAAAAAAAAAAGTAGATCAAAAATCAATTTTGGTTTGTTTGGGCGTTTGAAATTTGAGTCGTGTTATCATGTCGTGCAACTTTAAACTCTACACGAATAACCTAGTTTTATTTCTAGAACTTATCTTTGATATCAACGTGTTACACGATCGTTTATTTTTAATACTATGATTTGAGTTTTGGCTAGCTTGTTTACAGTCTTAGAGTTTCCTCAAGCTGCTTCAAGGTTGTAGTATGTGTGACGATGTCGTTCCGGCTTTCATGTTGGGGTGGTGCAATGGTGACGTTTTTGCGATGGTTGCAAGGTTGGGACGGGCTTGAAGAGTTGTCATGGTTTTCATGTTCGTAGGGTCGGTACTCTGACTTACTCCATGTTTATGAGTCTTATGAGCTATATTATTTCATTTGTTTTAGGTTTTTGCTTAGTTTTAGGCTAGGACTACTTGCAAGTCACTTGATTGATGATGTGAAGATAGAATGAAGACTATAAATCCTTAATTCTTTTCTCTTACCGTTGTAATTTTTATCTGGTCAAATTAAGCGCTCATCATAAGAGAATTTCTTATTCGGCCTCAGGTCCTCACCTCATGTGTTTGAAGTTTTTTAGATTTCAATTTTGTTAATGGTGTGCGCATATATACACTATATTATCATATAAGTAATTGAATCAAATAAAATACTACGAGTATATTGCATTTTAGTTGTTCTGTTTACTCAGACTACACGATATTTTTCAACATAATGTGTAGTTCCCTTTCTTTTGTTACGTGATCTCTCGAGACAATTCCTGAATATTTTGTCCAATTAAGACCCGACGCACCAAAACCGTGAGAATCGCTCTCTCTCTTTTTGGATCTCGAGCAAGACAGTAGATCACAGAATCAATACACACCTTGGCGCCACGTGGGGGAATATTATATAGCATAAACTTGGCACAAACGTCGCCCGATCCCCTTCACTCTCTCATCTCTCACAGTATTTCCCTCTGAAAAGAAGAAAAAACAAAAGGGAAAATTTAGCGTAAATCCTACACACTACACTTTGCCACCTTTCATTCCCATCCTCCTCCTCATTCGTTCGTTACAACCACCTTTCGTTATAAATCCATCTCTCGGTGAGCCTCTCTCTCTCTCTATTTCCATCTCTGTCACTCTGTACTGTGTGCTTGCTCCGATTTGAATCGTGCTTTGTTCTACAGCGACGGAAATGTCGATCAAGCGAGTCCAGACGACGCCGTTCGACGGCCAGAAGCCTGGTACCTCTGGTCTCCGCAAGAAGGTTCGTCTCCGAAGCTCGATCTGGTTTCGTTTGTTACTCTCTTCGTAATTCGATTCAGTGAATTTTCGCATTGTTTTCGTTGATTTCGTATCAGCAGATCATCAGAGTAGTTCATGTGATTGGAATTGTTTCGGTTTGATCTCTCTTGGATCAAATCTGTTGCTGCCTGTGTAGTGATTTTGTCATTGGATTAGATCATAGTTGTGAGAATTGCTCAAGTTGAGAATGATACTAGAGTCGATGAGAGTTACTGTTCCCTAATTTTCGCCGTAGAAAAATGCTAGTAAGATTATTATCTGATGATTGTGCTAAAGATTTTGCACTTATTATCATTCTCCTCCGTGTGACTGATCCCTATGATGTCAGTGTTGTGTGGTAAAATATGGAGTCGAATGTGTGCCATACCGTGCCATGGTTACTAGATTCCACGTAGATCGTGTGTTCTATGTTTTTAAAAAATGAATATGCTAGGCAATGTTAGCTTCCATGAACAAAGGAAACATCAGGAGTAGTCAATCACATTTCTGTAATGTTTCAGTTATTTCTGTAGTCAATCACATTTCTGTAATATATGATAATAGAGATTGCGTGTTAGCAGATGCATACCTTTCTTAAGCTAAGTACGCTACTGATGTGTACTGATTTGTTTCAGTATTGTGGTGTGTGGTACTTTTCAGGTGAAAGTTTTCATACAACCCAATTACCTGCAAAATTTTGTTCAATCAACATTCAATGCCCTTCCAGCAGATCAAGTTAAAGGTATATAATGTCTTCTTTGCTTCTACTCATACTTTTAGAAATAAGGCTTCATGTATATACATAAAGTTGCATGATTGAATCTGAACTTAAAAGTCAATTTTTGCTAATAAGGCACTAGAACTGGTGTACACACGTCTGTTTGATTTGATAAGGTATACTTTGGCTAATAAGGCCCCTATCTTCTTCTCATTCTTCTTTGGCACCTACGGTAGAGATCGGAGGTATTTGGCCCCCAAAAGGGATTGGGGTTTTAGATCCTCGGGAAATCCCTTTTCTTAATACCCCTATTCTCCTTTCATCCGGAGCTGCCGTAACTTGGGCTCATCATGCTATACTCGCGGGGAAGGAAAAGCGCGCTGTTTACGACTTCCATCATTTATTGATAAAGAACATCTAGTCACATTCTTTTGTCTGTGCCGATAGTAAAGTTAGGCGTTATGTTTTCCCAAAACAGATAGTTTTGTAGGGGTAAAATGGCGGGAACTTTGCAAAGTTTGTTGCAACTGTTGTAAGGATAGGGGACAAGCATTGGAGGATTAATCATAAGTGAGCAGGAAACGATATTGAACTAATCCTCTATCTTTTTTTTGATCTTTTTTCTAAAGTATTAACTTCTCATTTTTCTCAATAATGCAGGTGCTCGACTTGTTGTATCTGGCGATGGTCGCTACTATTCAAAGGAAGCAATTCAGGTCTTTTGCCTTCCATAATCTTTCAAAATGACTTGTTGTATATGTACTTCTTATACTGAAGATGTCCTGTATTCTGAATTATTATTATTTTTGATTGACAGATCATAATCAAGATGGCAGCAGGAAATGGTGTAAAAAGTGTTTGGGTTGGTACAAATGGATTGCTTTCAACTCCTGCTGTATCAGCTGTTGTACGTGAAAGAGTGGGGGCAGATGTAAGTTAAATTTTCTTGATATATACGTCGGCATTCATTATTGTTACTTTCAGTATTATTATTTGTCTCTTCTTCTTGGATAATTTTTGGTATTGAAACTGGTTCATATGTTTGTACTTTGAATCTAGGGATCCAAAGCATCAGGTGCATTTATTCTCACAGCCAGTCACAATCCAGGCGGTCCTAATGAGGTAGGTGATATTACTTATATTGAGTAAGAATTCCCGATAATTGCTGTGTAGCGTGACTGGTATAGGTTACGTATTAGTTCCAAGAGATGGATTGTAGCATATTTTTTTGTAATGGGCGATTGGTAACTAGGAAAAAGTAATTGTATGGTATGCTATTTAAACTATGGAAAGAACCAAGATTTGTTTTACATGGTACTGATTGGAAACTATCCCTTTTTTTTCCTTTTTTTTTTTTTCTTCGTAATTTTGGTAACTCTTTCTTTGTTTCTGATTGCAGGATTTTGGGATTAAATACAACATGGGAAATGGTGGACCTGCTCCAGAGTCGATCACTAATAAGATATACGAGAACACAACACAAATAAAGGAGTACTTAACTGTTGATCTACCTGAGGTACTCACTCATAACCTGAGCTTGAGTTTGTTATATTACTATACAGTATCCTTCTTTTGGGATATTTAATTTTGCGTTTTCAATGTACGGTAATGACAGAGCTTCCAATGTGTCTGACACAGGTAGATATCACTAAACCAGGTGTAACAAGCTTTGAGGTTGAAGGGGGAACTTTTACTGTTGATGTTTTTGACTCTGCGAGTGACTATGTGAAATTGTTGAAGTAAGCTTTTTTATATAGATACGTCTGCCTCTTTAGTTTGATGGTGGAAACCATAACATCTGGACATTGTTTGTATCACTTATTACTTGTCATTTCCCAGGTCAATTTTTGATTTCGATTCTATCCGAAAGCTTTTATCATCTCCAAAGTTCACATTCTGGTATGTAGATGGATTCTAGTTTTCATTATTTTGTTGGATGAGTTCTTTTGAAAATGCTCATAGCGGTTAGTGGCTCTGTGACTTATCTGTATTGTCTTGTTAAAGTTTTGATGCACTACATGGAGTTGGGGGAGCTTATGCAAAACATATTTTTGTGGAAGAGCTTGGTGCAAAAGAAGACTCTTTACTCAACTGTGTACCCAAGGTTTTTCGATGTTCACGACAACTTTGTTTTTTTATTTACTCTAATCTGATTCTGTTCATATCTGTAACGCTGTTTCGCATGTGATTCACTTCATCAAAACAGGAAGACTTTGGAGGAGGGCATCCAGACCCTAATCTGACCTATGCAAAGGAGTTGGTTGCTCGTATGGGATTGGGTAAATCAGATACTCAAGATCCCCCGGAATTTGGGGCTGCTGCTGATGGTGATGCAGATCGTAACATGATCCTTGGCAAAAGGTAGTATCAGCCTCATTAGTGTAGGTTTATTCTTGTCTTTAACTTGCATTGATTTCAACTTCTCTTGTTCTATTAGGTTCTTTGTTACACCATCAGATTCTGTAGCTATCATTGCTGCAAATGCAGTTGAAGCCATACCTTACTTCTCTTCTGGTCTGAAAGGAGTTGCCAGGTACTTATATAGTCCGCTCAGCTTCTTTTTTTCTCTGCAAAGTGGGTGCAGACATACTGTTATCTTGAAACCATGATAAAGCTTTGTCAAGTACATAAACAAGTCAGGCAGGTACTGAAGTGTCCTGATCCTCCAACCTCAGTGTGAGGGAGGTGTCAATGGGCCACAAGGCTAGTCACTTAACATAGCATATGTTAATCTGGTATATTGATTGATTTCTGAAGGTTAAAAAAGGTTAAAAAATAAGTAGGGATACGAGTTCAGTTCTGAGTATTATGCAATAGTTCAACAGGCCAATGACCTGCAAGTTTGTCTATCTAAACATCTTGCAAGTTTGCTAATTGATGTTTTGAATGTACGTCTTTCTTTTGGATATATCCTTGCTGTTCTTGATCATAATTTCTTGAATTTTTTCCACTTGTAGGAGCATGCCCACTTCTGCTGCCCTAGATGTTGTAGCCAAACATTTGAATTTGAAATTTTTTGAGGTACTCTCACTCAAATGTCATGACCCCCTTCCGATTATACCGCTCCACCTAAATGCTATACTCTGTGTCTGAACCTTAAGCTACTGGTGGAAATATATAACCTCTTTTTTCCTTTTATATGCTAGGTACCCACTGGCTGGAAATTCTTTGGTAATCTAATGGATGCTGGTTTATGTTCAATTTGTGGGGAAGAAAGTTTTGGAACAGGTCTGTTTTCGCCTTCTTTTTTCTATAATTGGTCAATCAACATTTGGAATTATAGAAACTGATACGATCTTAATGCAATGTCAATTGTCATGTCTTTGGATAGGGTCTGATCATATACGCGAGAAAGATGGTATCTGGGCAGTTTTAGCTTGGTTATCTATCCTTGCTTATAAAAATAAGGATAATATTGGTGGGGACAAACTTGTGACTGTTGAGGACATAGTTCGCAACCACTGGTCTACTTATGGTCGCCATTATTATACTCGATATGACTACGAGGTATAAATTACTTTTTGGTGTTCTTCTAACTATAGAACCATGCAGTGTACTAATCATTTTATGTTCTCTCTTGAAGAATGTGGATGCAGGGAAGGCAAAGGAACTGATGGCATCTTTAGTGAATTTGCAATCTTCCATTCCTGAAGTCAACAAGTAAGTGTTTGTAATACTATACCAACAAAATTCCTAGGTCAAATGTGCAAATTCTACTGGTCTTTTTCTTTTTATCATACTGTCTAGAAAATGGTGATATTGACAACTTGAGGTGTGCTTCTTAGAGGCACCATCATTGCTATATTTGTAATAATATATTTGCCTCATCTCCCCACTTTTCACGATTAATCATGATCCTTCCTGATGTTAATCTAATTTGTGTGAGATGCTAGCTGATTTTGTTATTAACTTACATCAAGGCTGAAAATCATTTTAATTTTTTCCTTGTGGAAAAGGATTGCACAACATAAGGATATTATGATTTGAGTGCCATCTTTTGTCAACACAATGAATAAGATACAGATTTTCAGTTTAGTATTTAGTTTTTATTTATTCTCTCCTTTTTTTTTCTTTTAACATACTGGTGCTGTTTGTTTATACAGGATTGTGAAAGGCGTATGCTCTGATGTTGCTAATGTTGCTGGGGGTGATGAATTTGAATACAAGGATCCTGTTGATGGCTCTATCTCTAGCCACCAGGGTATCCGGTACTTGTTTGAGGATGGATCACGATTGGTAAGTTGACTAGCTTTTGTTAACAGTTGAGATATTTAATCTGGATTTATATGACCCTGGCATAAGAAGGTTATTCCTGCTAGGATAATGCTATTGCTGTTTATTAGTATTATTATTTATATCTGGTGTGAAATGCTGCCAGAATTCCACAAAAGCAGCTAGCTTTACAGTAAAATATTTTTGTGATTTGTTTTGAAGTTTGGAAAATAAGTATTCTTTCCAGAAGATTTACATGAAAACCGATATTCTGCTTCACCTTTCATCTTTTATCTACACAGTCCACCTTTTTTGAATACTTCAAATGAAATAAAATAAATCATAGAAATCATGTTGGCCAATTTACTTTGTATATTACTACATCCAGCTAAGTTGATCTAATGATTCTTCCTTATTGTCTGAACATGATTGCAGGTTTTCCGCCTCTCAGGCACTGGCTCAGAAGGTGCAACCATTCGTCTCTATATTGAACAGTATGAGAAGGATCCATCAAAAATTAGCAGAGAATCTTCAGAAGCACTTGCTCCTCTTGTGAGTTAAATCTTCATCTTACTGCATGGTCATTACTAAACTCTTTAGCCAAAATGTTGTAGCTGACTGATTAATAATGACAGGTTGCGGTTGCTCTTAAGCTTTCCAAGATGCAAGAATTCACCGGCCGATCTGCCCCAACTGTTATCACATAAATGGAGAGTGCCAAAATCACATTAACGGTGTGGTTTATTTTGCTCATCTAAAACGACATGAGCTTGGTGTCTTCAAATGTATTAATAATAAGACCATGTAGTAATTTTGATGTTTTCAGCAGCCTTGCTACAGAAGGCAAATGAGAGTCATGATGAGTAAAAATACTTCTCGATATAATTTTGATTTTCAGAATAATGCGACTTGAGTTATACTTTGTGATCGTATCCAGCTCTTGTGTTAGTGTATAATTTCATTATCTGCATCTTCTTAGTTACAACAGCAAGGTGTGGAAAGATTGGATCAGAAATCCACAAAGAAGTCATGACTGGTTTGTTGTGGATTGCATTATGTGGTACTGGGAAACTCCAGTACAAAAGGGAATTACAATTTGTCTCGTCTTGTGTTGAGTCATTTTCGCGTGGAGGGTTCCTTTCTCTTTGTCTTGATTCTGTTTGTGTTTATTGCCCATAATACTGTGCAGTTTTCGTTTGGAAGACTTCCAGTTATATGGGTGGTAGCCATAGCAAGATATAAAGTTTCTTGTAGTTTCTAGTTGACGAGTAGTGCAGTCTCGCGTTTGGTCCCAGTAGTGCTACATGATGGATGTTGAAATTAGTGAACTGAACGTTTAGCTACTTTGATCTTTCTTAGAAGGTATCAAAATAATTGCAGAACTCATTGTCTAGTTCATGTTGCCAAAGGGTTTCGAAAAATGAGGTTCTGCCTTTGAATTGGCCTGCATGATCATTGTGCATGTTGCCGAAGGGTTTCACGCTTTTAAACAAAGTGAGCCAAGCGTTTTGGAAACAATTAATCTTACCATCATGCAACCCATGGTCTTAAACCACTTATTTCTTGAAGGATTAGTTATTTCTCGTGTTTAAATCGAAACACTTGTACTTAACCAAAGAGAACAATGAAAATATCTGTGAATTAGGTCTTATATCATGGCGTCGTGTAAGTATACGGTGTAATTTTAGCTATTCAAACAATTTATATGGAGACTATCATGCATCTATATTATGTGTAGATAGAGCTTTGTGAAGAAGGTTTAATGAATTAAACATCATTTCAACCAGCCCATTGATTATTTAGCAATGCATTATATTTGACTTTGGCAAATCTAAATCATGATCATGAAAAAGCATATGTAAGAAAACTTGTGACAAGCTATATGATGGCAACTATACATGACTTTATATAAGTCACTTTCCCAAGCCATGATCCACCTAAGGAAAACAACTTTCTATCCACATGCATTCATATCTATAGCTATTATCAACACATGCATCACAGACCAGCTTCAAACGGCACTCCGGTCCCCGGAAGCCAAGCGTCTCCGGCCAAGAAATTCCCAACCGTAAACTTCCCTGCCTCGGTGGCACTCGTGATAACCCGAAAACCAGGCCACTTAACCCTACCTCCGGTGGCAGCACCAGCTCCAGTGTTCATGTACTCCCCATAGTAGAGTGTATCCAAACCAAAACTTCCACTCCAAGGAAACCAACCTTGTGGCTCAATCAACCCGTCTAGGTTACTCTTCATTATCACCACCCTTGAGTACTTCTGCCATGGACGACCCAAGTAGGTCCTGAACGAGCCCTGAACGGCTCTCAGGTCCGGCGCTGCCGTTATGCGGCAGTTGTGGATAATAATGCCGGTGTTCTCATTAGGGTCTCTCCGGGATTGTGCCGTCACGGTGTTGATCTGGTTGCTTGATGGCTTTCTGACGTAGATGTTACAGTTTTGAAGGATGGCGGAGGCGTCGCCGAAGATGAAGTCTACGGTGCCGTATATGTTGCAGTCACGGTAGAACTGTCGTTGGGAGTAGACGTACAAGGTGTCTTGGTAGCCTTTGAAGCTGCAGCGGTAGAAGACCGAGTGGTCTGCGCCGGAGCGGAGTGCGACGGCTTGGTGTTTCTGCGGTCCGGCCGTGTTTTCGAACGTCATGTCTTGAGCTATGAAGCCCTCGCCGGAAACACCTGTTGGATAAGGTTATGTGAGATAATGGTGATAAAACCATGCATAGATGTTACTGCATGCACAGATAGCTTCTATAACTACAAATTCACGGTGCAAAGTTGCAGTACCGTATCTTTTTTTTGTTTGAATCGAAATAGAGACAAACATAATTTGAAGACATCATTTGACATTTTGAAGAAAAATATTTAGTAATTAGCTGTAATAAGCATCGACTATCCGAAATTGGATACATTCATACATAGTTATAGCATTTCTTTAAGACGAGTTGATATTATTTGTCCGGTCACATATTGTTATCAAAGATTTGTCTTCATTTTCTCTACAAAAAAATTTGGTTTTCAATTAGTTAGGATGTCTAAATGGGATGTCACCCTAGTATGGATCTGAGAGGTTCAAAAATTAACATCATAGGTTTAATATTTGAAAGGAAATACATACCGAAAGTGGCAGAGCGAAAAGTGGTAGAGCCATCTTGGGCATTTTTATTCCCGGTAACAATGGTTGCATCCATCCCATCTCCGACAAACATCAGCTTCTTCATTGTCTTCTTAACCTCAACATTCTCTTTGTAAACCCCTGCCTTCACGTATATGACAACCCTTTTTGTCCCACTACCACTACTTTTCTTAGCTGCAGCCACAGCTTCAGTTATAGTCTTGTAATTTCCAGAACCATCTTGAGCCACTACTATATCAGCTGACTTTGGTCCAGCGCTCGACTGTAGAAGCTTTCGATCTGAAGCTGAAACCCATGCCGGGAATATGGCATCAGACTTGAGCAATAAGCGTCTGCCCCGTACCTGCTTGCTGAAATGCATAGCCGAGGAAGAAGTAGAAGAAGAAGAAGAAGAAGAAGTACTAGACTCCTTGTGTATCGCAAGTGAATTGCTGAGCAACATAGGCAAGTCTGTGCTTAGCTTGTAGAAGTTTGGGAACGAGGATTGTAAATGAGAATTAGGAATGTTTAGATCGTTGAAACCGTTTTGGCAAGTTTGTTGATTGGCAATGGATGCACTTAGCCATGTAATAGCGTCTAAAGCATTGTTGGAACTCATCGAACGATTGAGCTTGTCAATGGTATCCTCATAGAGTTCCAAGCAATCATTCCACGCCAACTTGGCTCTCTCGTTGTACAATGACTTCGAGTTCACTGCTGATGAAACAAGTCGATGCGCTTTGACGGCTTGATCCATGGTGACTTTGAGAGCTAGATCACGAAATGCAAACCGTTGATCACGAACATCAAGAGTCGATAAGAGGTTGTTGGTAATGTAATGGCTGCAAACTTGAGGGTATGGGGTTTGGCTGCATGATGCTGTTATGGAAACAATGGGTACTACAAGAAAACTTGAAGTAAAGATCGTCAGAATGGCTAAGATCACAAGGCTATCCATCGAGGACCTAGCAATAAGCTTAGGATGTTGTTGTATATAGAACTTGAAGAACCAAATGAGGTTTATATAGCCCAGAATAGTTGGTATTATTGGCTCTCGTGGGGGGTACGTGGGTGGTGTTTTTTCTTTGGGAGGGAAAAGGGGTTTGTGGTTGTGTCTCTGAAAGGAAACTACTTGCAAGCGGCTCACATACGCCATTTGGTTGCCAATATTTATTGATGATTAATTATACATGCATGCTTTACATAAAGAGTGAAAGTAACATATACATAATATTGGTGCATGAGTGCAAGACTCAGCTAATTGAAATCTACGTATTGACTCGTATTTCTCATCAAGTCTTTGTAGTCTTCTGTGTGTCTCCTTTGGAGCTACAGTTGAAGGACGAAGACTGATGATGATTTCGGTAACCAAAATCGTATTTTGTTTCTTCTTTTAGGGTTATTAGAAGACTCGTTAATTATCATTTACTTGTTATTTCGTACTGATCTAGTCAAGATACCAACTGCATATAATTTGGTCTGGATCAAGGTCCAAACTATCATTAGTATTTGTTTGTGATCAAAGTAGAACTTCACTAATGATGAATGAGTTACAATGATTTATGGATTAATACCGGCTATATCATTGGTATATATCTTCGATGTTCTTTTTCGATATTTCTTAGTATTTACTTAACAGTTGTATTATTTTCATCCAAATTTTGGTTTTTGGGTGACCAGAATTAAAGTTTGAGAACTATATTTCATCGAATTAATGAAAACCATAGGTTAAATAAAATGGTTGCATATCGTAATGGGAGATTGGCATGTCATATTGTCATAGCTAGCTAGCAGAGCAAGTAGAAAGCTTCCATTATTTCTAGCTACAATAATGGTTGGGTAGAGAACTTCATAATGATTTTGCTTATACACACGAAAATACTCGTGATATGAGCTAATAGCTTTGGCCTCCTTTAGTTTTCGGATTGGAACTTTTTCCTCTGGTAAAGATCAATCATTTTCAGATGATCACCTACTCTGCCACTTGGATGCTAGGGCTAGCCTCTCAAAACTCAGAAGGGTTCGAATGCAACTCTGGTTTTAGGGTTAATTTAAACATGCACGGTGAGAGATCTGGGATACTGAAAAGAACTTATTAATCAACAAATGCAGTGCAAAATTGAGGTGTATCGCAATCGATTTGATCGACTACTTGTATATATTCTTATTAAGTTAACTATGTACACAAACAAAACTAAATCATAAATTCCTTGCGCGTCTTGTGCGTGTTTAAACTTACTAGATACACAAAATCTCATCCCCTTCTTATAGTTAGGCCAATGCATCCATGGATTGTTATATCATCCCCTTCTTAGTCATATCAGGTTTTCCTGAGATTAAGCATGCAAGAGTCTTATCAGTTGAAGTGCTGGCCAGCTCAAATTGGTCAATTCTAATTCTAGATAGGAATCTCTGTGGGATGCAGGCAACTGTGGTAGCTAGGTTTTCAGTTGACCTTTTCTGGGTTTAAAAAGTTGGTCATATAGAGCTAGAAAAACTTAGAGATCGAAGGCGACACATTTGTCACTTTCTACATAGCCAGGTAGCTACCTAAGGAATTAGGCTTGTGGCTGTGATCTCTCTGGAATCATGATCACATATAACACTATCACAGAGTCAGTTATTAGACCTTTTCTTACTCACCAGTTTAGCTTAGATGTTTATCAGAAAATGGAAACTGGAATATATATGAAGCATATATCCTGAAATCTTGGGTGAAAGTCATTTCAATTTTTCAAAATATTACTAAACACATGTATATGAAAACCATACTCGTATCCATGCCAAACAATTAACCTGAAATGGATCAGAAGCGTTTGTATAAAACTGCAACACGCAATTGGATGCTATATGATTACAATGGAGTGGAAAGGGAAGCATGAGAGAGCAACATGCATGAAGAGGTTTGGCTAGCTCATACAATGAAAGAAGAAAAGGTTTACTCATTTTTTTGGCTCAAAGTTGAAATGAAAAAGTTTGGTTACTTGTAGGAGTAATGTCTATAGACGACTATGTAACCCCAACCTAGCTACAAGGCAAAAGCGATAAGATTTCAACCATGCATAATTGATCTTGGATCGAGTAATTGTTTGTTAATTTCTATCCTAGCTAAAAGGGGACTATCTATCATCCTATTCCTATCTCTCCATTCTGTTCTTTTCAATAATGTACGTAGTATAGTAAGGTCCAGTCTAAAATGTCTAATACACATTTCCAAGTTTGCTCACCACCGTTATTAGGATGGGAATTTCCAAGTTTCTTCTGCTCACCACTAGTTCTCCAAGTTTCTCAAGTTTCTAACTAGCCAGTCTGAAATGATATTCATTATCATTTGGGCTAGATTGGTGCCAGCCCTTTTCCAATAACTTCCAACTTTGGGATACAAATTAGGTATTAGGACCCCTATATGTAATGGGCCTTATCTAGAAAAGAGAGTGCGGCGATGCCATTCTGCCATAGCCAGTGGATTTCGGAAATTCTCGTCCACCACAATTTATTCTTGTCTTCCACTTTTTGTGAGAAATTTGTACACTTTTGCCTTCACATTTGATGATTTTTCTGGCTTTTTGCCATAATTCTATTGGGTTTTAGCCTTTTAGGTAGTGCTACATAATTGCAAACCAAGAAAGTTTGCTTAATACCCTTGCACGGATATCCTTGGTCCTGCTAAAGAAACAATGTCGCAAGCATCTCAGCTTACAAGTTACAACCACCTTCTTCACATCAGGACATCATGATTCGTTTTGGCTAAAGTGCCCAAATCCACTATATATTTGACATGGTGGCACCGAGCATGTATGAACCATCGACGATTGGGGGTAGCCTTCATTCTATTACGTTATGAATAAGTTACGAAGTCACTTAGCTCGATCTAAGAAGGAAGGCTAAAAGCGAAGCCAGCTCTCTAGGTTTCTATCGACGTTGGAGTCAAAGTCTTATTAATGCAAAAGATAATAAAGGACGATGCGAATTAAAAATCCCAGTATCCGTTATTTTTGACAGTATAAATCTTTCCACCATAAGATTATATCTTAAGGTGGTTGAGCATTAATTTTTTATTTTTACCAATAACTATTTAAGTGAACGTTTCACCAAATTAAGTGGCTGTAGTTTAGTGGTGAGAATTCCACGTTGTGGCCGTGGAGACCTGGGCTCGAATCCCAGCAGCCACATTTAGCTTTTTCCTTCCAACTAATCTGGTTACAAAATGTTAAGCACCCGGCCTAATTTGGGCCACATATAAATGGGCCTGATCACGTGAAGGTCGGAGCCCAACATCCATCCTTTTTGTTTTTTCATTTTCTTTTTTTCAAATTATTTCATCTATTATTAACATGCTATAGAAAGAAGCTCAAACAAAGCAACATGTGTGTTTACAGGACATGTTTCCAAGCTTATCACCATGTCCTGATGTCCACCACATATATTGTACAGCAAAAGATAGCCATGAGGTGATGAGAGACGTACATGCAGAGGGGCCATTAGGGTTAGCAGAATTGCTGCAGCATTTGGTGGGTGTGGGCAGAAATCGAGCTAGCTAGCTTGTTATATTTCATTAAGAATCCAGGGACCCCTATTCGATGATTGATGGGTTTAATGAACAGAGCTAGCTGGGATCGAAATGGTTTCTCGTGAACTTTTTCCAGAGGCAAAGATAGCGATGTAGTTCGTCTTTTACCAACAAGACCAAAAACTGTGTCATCTCCTAGCTCGCTTCTAGTATCATCATAATGTTGTCTTCCATGATATAGTTCACGTGGTGGTTCATGTCCCTTAACTAAACTCCATGCCAAAACGACCTACTCGATCGTGATCACTCGTGTATAACTAACAGAAATTAAAACTAACCAAACAAACCCCCTCTCGACGTTTTGCTTCCCATCACTCTCACGCATCTTTAGTAGCCTTCGAATGGCCCTAGGCTTCTCAATAATACCAGTATTGTCTTGATCAGGCCCTTTTTGTTCATATCTATATGTAATTAATTAACCGTGAAAGATATATAAACATGGTAGCAGTCGGTGGAATATTGTACACCTCACCGTATCGGCTGCAAACAAGTGTCGCATTTCGAACACTATAAGACTGATAAAAGAGGGATTTGCTTTGATTGATGCTTGATTAGTTGCATCAATACGGCCTCGTGTAGAAGCATGCTAGTTTAGTTTATACCGTTTGGGATCTTGAACAGGTCATGAACATCAGCTCATAAGATTTGTTGTCTACCTTCTTTGCTCTCCAAGCCATTCCATGCAAGTAAATGTACGCAGGGCCGGCCCTAATCCGAATCAAATGATCGAGCGGCACTAATTCTGGTCCAACATACGTATGGATTTGACATAAGTACGTGTTTGAAATCAAATGCTTTTGAAACTAATTCAACTGCATGCTTCTTTAATCCATGCTTCTTTAATAAGCCGTGAGGGCAGCCGCACCGGCCTTTTTCATAATAGCTTCTAAAACTAAAGAGATGTATTGGTTCTAAACAGAACTCACCGAGGCATTGAGAGTTTGCCTCATAATGGACGATCGATGTATCTTCTTAATATTTGATATCCATGTCTGCTGGTATACATGAGCTTTCAGTATCCCTATATAATCACGAGTCATATTCAAATAAAAGAACTATAAGAACATGAATTATTAGGAAATATTCGAAATAAACTATAGTATTTCTTAGCGGCAGGGAGCTAGACAGATCGATCATTGATTGTTTAATTCCCACGGTTTGTCAAAGAAGCCAGCTTGAGCTGATTACATGTTAGCATTCAGCTCGTACTTGATAGCTAAATTAAAATCAGGGTGTTAGAATATATGACATCTTCCAAATCTTTCATGAAAATAGTGAAAATTGCTGTTCTTGTTTCTTCTTCGAAAAAAAATCATAATTAAACTCATGTTACTAACAAACTGTTTGTGTTAGTTTCGCAAAATACAAAACCCGGAGGAACCAGGAGCCAAAAGTTCCTGGCTGGTACGTCTAGCTTTACCCTAATGTATACTTGATGTGAGAACAAAGTGTTCAACAGTAATCATTCCACCGATTCTGACCGTCCCATATTTTGTTTGTTCGTCATCATCAAAACGGTGAAAGTAGGACACAGAAATGTAAAAGTAACAAACAACACAATGAACACATTACACTGTTGAAGGAAGCAAATTTACAGTCTATCTCTAGCTAGTTTGCCATAATAACTGAATTTTTTGTTTCCGGAAATTTAGAGATGGACTAAAAAAGTGATACAGAATCGTTGATGCTCCCAACAGATGCACTCTTATCTGATCAAAAGTTCAAAACATTCATCAGAGAGGGACTGAGTCAACTCGTTTCCATTACACTAGTGAAATTACAGATGCTTTAGCATAACGCAAAGGAGAGAAAGAAAATGGCCGACCAAATAATAACGGACTGGTCAATAACAGTTCAAAAGTAACAAAAACCACATATACAGGGAAATCTTTAACCATACGTACGTATATACTATTACTACCAAACCTCTTCCACTACTTCAAGCTCAAACTCACTAATCCAAACTGTCAAGAACAACTAATCTTGCAGATTTATCCGCTTTGCGATTGCCCTCAAGCTCATCCGCTCTTCTCCGCCACGCAGTTGACGAGCGCCAGCGCATTACTCGTGACCTTCTTCACTTTCTCGCTCCGCTTCACCACCTCCGACTTCACCGTCCCGTCCGGCACGTCCTGAAACCCGTCCGTACACGTCTCCTGGTCCGTCAGCGCCGCACTCATCCACGTCTGCACGTTGCTCATCTGAAACCTTACCGACCCTTGGCCTGACCCGAGCGTCTTCATCTGGCTGAGCGAGTCGCGTATCTGATCGACCGCATCGTCGAAGTTACTGAAGCAGTCGTGGAGGGCGGCGGCGGACCGGTGGTCGGAGCCGTAGTCGGCGTGACGTGAGAGGTTGGAGACGTAGGCGGCCATGCGCTTGGCATTGGAGAGGCTGACGCCGATGGCGACCTTGGCGAGCTGAGCAGGGCTGCTTTGGACGGCGTTGGCGTAGCGGGAGAGGGAGGTGTAGCAGAGCTCGGGGTAGAGGGTGGTGCCGCAGCTGGTGCGGATAAAATCAGAGTCGTTATTGGAGGGGGCGGGGGCGGGGAATCCGACGGCTGAGGGTGAGCGGAGGAGGAGGAAGGAGATGAGGAGTGAGAATGAGGTGAGGGAGAGAAGGTTTTCCATGGTTTTGGTGTGTTGAGAGAAAATGTAAGATTAATGTTAATCTCTAGTTTGCTGCTTGTGATAGTTGTAGCGGGTTTATATAGGCACACTTTCAATAGTGTATTTCTTTTTCTTTTTTATTTTTTTATTTAGATTCTCTTATTGTAATTGAACACTTTGGTGGTTTCACATTCCACATATTCGGTTGAGAAACTTCAAATTTATCCACAAAATGATGTGGATTATTATTGTAATTGAAAGTGAACGAGAGATGATAGACACTACACACTTTCAAACTAAATTAACCCAAGAAGCTAGCCGCCGGTGATTTGAGTAGAAAGCAAGACAACTATTAAACCGGTTGGCCAACAATCATCTAGCAGAATCTTACATTCTACAACATCTCTGGTGCCAACAACAACTCGTGTTGCACAATTTTTTCACTTTTTGTTTTGTTTATAAACAAAAGTTTATTGTTATTATAGTGAACACTACAATATCATTCACATAGAAAAGTCACTCTCAATTCTCTCAAGTCCATTATAGTGAACACTAGAATATCATTCACATAGAAAAGTTCTTATTATAGCTTCTAAGTCCCTTTGGGTAGATAGAAAACTCGATTTATAAAAAATAAAATAAAAATCCATAGTAATGCTTTTGTTTCAAAATTCTACACTTACCGAACACACATGGATATGGATTAGAGCAAAGAAAGAAAACTTTAACAACAATCTTTCTACGATTGAAATGTGAAGAAAAAAAGTTTTCTTGATTGTAACGAATGCAACAACTAATTCATGACGTTCTATATATATATATATATATATATATTATTTTAGTGGATAAATGTGAGAATCTAACAATAAAAGAAGTTTCAAATTTCTTCCAAGTTCATGACACCAATATAATAGCACAAATTCTTTTTGATGAAAATATAATAGCACAATTATTGGCTTGCACTACAAGTAAATATCAGTTTACAAACTCAAATTAAGGCACAGTTACGGACCAAACAATATCGATCTAAATCATTTATGAAAATGTTATTGGTAAACAGCAATATCAATTAGGACCAAATAATCAGGGTGGTGTGCCGTTACTACTAGCAAGACCATTAACGATCGCGAGCGCATTACTCATCATCTTCTTCACCATCTCAGCCTTGTTAACTACCTCCGTCTTGATCGGGCCGTCCTCAACGTCCTCAAATCCATCCGTACACGTCTCGGCGTCCGTAAGCGCTGCACTTATCCACGTCTGGACGTTGCTCAGCTGAAACCTAACTGACCCGGTTCCCGACCCCAGCGTCTTCATCTGATCGAGGGACTCTCTAATCTCTTCGAAGGCGTCTCCGAAGTTGCTGAAGCAGTCCCGAAGAGCCCCGGCGACTTTAGGGTCGGCTTGTGCGGAGAGGCTTGTTAGGAGAATCATGGTGTGTCTGGAACTTCTTAGACTCACGGCGATGGCTGCCTTCGCAAGCCGGGTGAGGTTTGATTGGACGTTGTTGGTGAAAGGTGAGAGGGAGGAGTAGCAGAGGTCGGGGTATAGGGTGGTGTTACAGCTTGTGCGGATGAAATTTGCAGGGTCGGCGGTTGGAAATGGGACTCCGACGGCTGAGGTTGGATGGAGGAAGAGAAGGCAGATGAAAGGGAGGACTAGGAGGAGGAGGCATTGAGTGTTTTTCATGGCTATCAAATTTGTTTCGATGTTTGAGGGTTTCCGGGTTTACTGTTCAGATTTCTTTGTGTTTGTAGGGTTTAAGTAGGCTCATGACACAGACTCTATTCCCTTCCGAACAAGGAAATAGATAGAGATGGAAAAGGAAAGCTATGCTCCTCTTAATGAATTAGGAATAGTTTCCTTCTAATTTGACTAAAGTTATATATGTACAAGACATTCAACTTTTATATTCCGTAAAATCACCGTAACATTTTAGCAAGATTTCAATGAATTTACTATTTCATATAGAGTCATTAGAGTGATATGAAAATAGATTTACTACATCGCAATCAAGTTCGAACTTTAACTAAATATTCTGCTATCTTATGCGTGATTTTGTTTACTTATTATCAAGTTATTTTATAGAAGATGCTTAATCAAGTACTTTTTTCGGTTCTTTTTCACATCAAATAGTGGAGAGTGACACTTAGATCGAGTTAGAACAATGAGAACACAAAGCAAGGGCCGCCCAAATTGCATAGTCTCATGGATTGTGGCAGGTGGTGCATAGACATATATAACATTAGTGGTGCACTGAGAAAACGACGGTTAGTGGATGCCGACCGACGTCGTCAACGGCACCAAAAGAAGCATCTCCATCATAGCTACTGTATTAGCTCACCGTTTTAATTCTTGAGGCGGTTGATTCATGATGGGCATGTTAGTTAGGACTTGTGACTTGTGAGTATTGGGACCTTTTCCTAGTAGAACAAATTTTTCTATAGTTTACGAGGCCACTAAGTAGAACTATTGCCAAAGCGTGCAACTTTAGCGTCAAGCTTTTAGCATAGTGGGTCACGAAATCATTTTTAAGCCATTGATGCCCATCCACCTATATGATGAGTTGTGCAAGTAACCTGCATGCCCTAAATTCAATCCTTCTAGCTTGGCATGCCTTAGTTCAACATCAGTATAAGCAAAACCAAAATAGCTAACCTCTTAGTCTCCACCATCACTATATCTCATGTATGTATGTCGACATTGGTCCAAAACTTAAAGTGCTTCTAGAAAATTAGATCTTTTACTTGTAGTTTTTACGGCAACCATAACCAATTAACCATAAACTATCTATGATAAAAACCCAACTTTAAAACCATATATATTTGCGCAGAAAACATAAGAATCAAGGCCTAAAGTTAGCAGAGGATCATGCCCCGGTTTTTCTGTTATCCCTTAGCCCTAACTAATTGCAAAGCTGTTGGGAGTAGATATGATTGAATCACGAGCTCATCGCCGTAATTGACTCGAAGCCAAGTAAAACTAGGAGGCAAAACTAAACCCCCAACCACTTCAGCTCGTGTAAAAAGTTCGAAATGAGTTAGCTAGACGGGGCCGGGCAGATTTTCTAGGTTTAAATTAAGTTGATGTTATTTTCAAAAGGGGAAACATGCTCATCATGGAAAATCCGTAGATTTTGTTCTCAAATTAAGTTTTGAACCAGAAATTTAAAACGATGATTCCATCCAGAAAGACTGTCTTCCGCTTTCTCTCAGATAGGTTATTATGCAGAAATGGCCCTACCCCAACCATCATTAGCCCTAATTCAGCTGCGTTAAATATGGAGAGTTTGTCATGAGTAATTATTCTCTGTACCCGGAACACTATGTGGCACTGCCAGGTGTTGTACCCGGCCAATCATATAACTCAGATTCATGTGGGGACCAGCACAGGGTGGAAAAAAAAAGGAAAAGTAATTAAATACACCAATCAGAAATAAGGACAAAACACGTGGACCAATGAAATTAAATAGGAACATAAAACAGGTGGTGTTCCGGGTACAAATAATAATTTCCCGTCATCCTGAGTAAACAAACATATGGCTAAAGATACCAAGTCATTATCCAGATTGTACTCAATTGAAGGACTTGAAAACCTAGAACAAATCCAGGATGCAGCATCATGCCTGCAAATAATAGGAAAACAAACTTACTCAAACATTGTATTTTTTCATCTTTTTGGTATCGAATTTGATTATTGAATTACAAGCAGCTGGAATATTATAAATCATGTACTATGATCTGATTTGGAGCTAGCAAGCTAGCATGTTTGAAGTAATTAGTGATGTGTTTTAGTAGTGCCTTGACATCAGGAATGATTTCGGGAACATTATGTATGCATGTGAAAGCTCTAGTCCTCATCATATATCGTTTTCAAAGTTGTAACCTCAGATCCAAGCAACGATAGGGTTTAGGGTACTGTTTTCGTCTTGATTTAAGCTCGAGTTTGGATGCACACAGACAAAACTCGAAGCAACTATATATGGAAGACACCCTTGTATATGAACTGAGCCATATCGCTTCATCAGATAGAACTATTGCGACTAGAAACTAGAACGAACAATGGCGGACCTAGGATTTTAGATTGGAGTGGGCTGAAATTTTTTTCTTTAATTTTTTAATTTTTTCTTCTTCTATATTTTACATATCACATTTTAGATTAAAAATATATATTAAATAATCACGTAGTTAACTGATCATTAAAAAATCAATATTATAACATTTTATAGAAATTCGATAACAAAAGCTAAATATAAAAGAACATACATACTCAAATTGAACCCTACGCTCTTGAATAGAAGCAAAATCTAATAACTAAGCACACAATCACCGCTCTAACAATACAGTAAACGAGTGTATAATTCTTAAACCTAACAGGACGGAAAAACACAATCTAATAACTATGAATTAAACGTTGGTACTATTACAACTGTATATCTATATATATATATATATACACACACACATCATTAGCATTAGTCATCTATAATAAAGTAAGCAAACAATTAAGATTAGAATTAGAATATCAATATAAATACAGTGTGACGGGATGATGAGATATTGAGACTATCAAAGCATTAATCAATTGAGATTTGAGATGATGGGATATTTGGGACTAAATTTGATCAAGACATTAATCAATTGAGATTTGAGAACTAGGTCATATGACACATACAAGACTCCAAGAGGATGACCGATATAACTAAGAATCATACTGACAAATTAAAGAGAGAAAGCTTGGCACGTGGCTTAGAATTAGCAAGCAAACAATTGAGATTATAATTAAAATATCAATAGAAATACAGTGCGATGGGATGATGGGATATTGAGACTATCAAGGCATTAATCAATTGAGATTTGAGAACTAGGTCATATGACACGTACAAGACCCTCCAAGAGGATAAGAGAATGACCGATATAACTAAGAATCATACTTACAGATTAAAGAGAGAAAACTTAGCACTTGGCTTAGTTGCTTTGGCAGAAGAGAATGTAGATGTATATAACGACAAAGAAAAAGAAATAAAGAGAAGAAAGTTGACCTAAAATATACTAAATGAGCAACTGCTTTTAATAAAATAAACAATATATATGTAATCAGATAAAAAAAAATCATATGAACTAAGTTCAATTACATAAAGAAATTTGGGGTGGGTTGGTTTTCATAATTCAAATTTTTTTAATTATAAATATACAACAAAACAATGTTTTCTTAAAATTTGGGATGAGCTATAACTCACTGTAGCCCGTGTGTAGGTATGCCTTTAAGAACGAAGTTACTATTAAACTTGAGCTGTGGGTTTCTGAGTTTCCCTTTCCTTTTCTCTATAGGACTGCTGATAGCCTAGTCTATTGGTCAAGGATCTGTTAGGCCAGAGGTGTGTTTGGGCCAACAGTGAAGACATGAAGTTGGTTTTGTTGGGTTAAGCCTAATAGAGCTCAATTATGACACCTCAGAATCTCAGATGTCTTGTCAAAATTTTTCTTTCACACTATTTATGAGACACTGACATTGTCTGTGACCTTTGCTTGTTTTTAACATGGGCTGCATTTATTCAACTCACTACTATCTGCATTGAAGCCCAATTTGGCTAATTTGTTGACGCCAGTCTTACCTATTCCCAGTTTGTTGCCTGTTCTAATTTCTATGCAGACTATAATTATATCTTTCTTTTCGGTTCCCTTCCCTCCTTCCCTTAGGCAGCAAACTTCTAATTTACCCATTTGGATTCTACCTCATTCTGCAAAGTTAACCCAATAAAGCCTCTGAGTTGACATATTTACTAATACTATTGCAGTAGGAGCATTTTTAGTGAGAATCTTTAAGTTAAGGATTAATTGATAATTTATTGGTTTATGGTTTAAAATACCTATTTTTCTATCACATATTAACATCTCGTCTATTCATTTTTAGGTTTATATGAATAGATCAGTCATACAAATCTCTTGCACTAGCAGTCTAGCACACATAATGACTTGCCATTTCACGTCGGACAAAATCCAAGGCCCAGAAAATCGTACCAACTGTCTTCTTCTCGCGCTAAGGATTTACCCAAACAATATGTTCCTTTACTCCACAGTTTTACTAATCCCAGAATTCTGGGGGCACCATATTTATTTCCCATAGGTGCCTTTACCCATTTGGACCACACATAGTCTCATACATCCTTAGTACCAAAAAACCTACCTTTTAATTTCCTGCAACTACTACTAGAGACTCACATGCATGCCTCAGCCTCAATCCCATTCCCTTGTTCCCATTTACACCATTTCACCGGTCAACATATCTCTGACCCTCCCAGAAAAGCATTCCTTTCCCTTCTCCCATATAATCCATCGGAAATCGGAATGTACCGATATACAATTCCTCTCATGTGACTCTTTCTGGGCCCCCAAGCCCATCACATCTTCCACGTGTAGCCCATCAACTCGTGAATGGACCATCCCCCCACCTCTAATCCACCGTCGATCATAAATTTTCCGGTGATTATAATCATACCAAACACATTCCAACACCGTTTTCCCCAACCCCGGCCCAGAACGACCGCATTGGAATCCGAGCATAATCCAGTCGCATCAGCCACGTGTTTCTCCCTCATTGGATGTGGCTCTGGAATCCAATGACGTCTTTTTTAAAATTTTTTTCTTATAAAGAACCCCCGAGGCTGGTCACTGCTTTGCTCTATCCTTCACCGGCAAAAACGAGAGAAAAAAAATGGCGCGAAATGGCCTTTGCTTACCGGGAAATGTTCCCGCATTTCGCGCAACACTCGTCCTCTCGCTGCTCCTGCTTCTCCAGCCAATCAGCGCCGGCCACGACTACCACGACGCCCTCCGCAAGAGCATCCTCTTCTTCGAAGGCCAGCGCTCCGGCAAGCTCCCGCCCGATCAACGCCTCAAATGGCGCCGCGACTCCGCATTGCACGACGGCTCCACCGCCGGCGTAAGCTACTCTCCCTCCCTCATCTAATACATTCAAAGTTGCTTTCATCAAAAAGGGTTGTGTACTCAAAAAGTTGTGTGTTAAACTGCTAATATTTTAGATTTTAGACTCACATTTTGTTTGTTTTTCAGGTAGACTTAACCGGGGGCTACTACGACGCCGGCGACAACGTGAAGTTCGGGTTTCCGATGGCGTTCACGACCACTCTGCTGGCGTGGAGCATTATAGACTTCGGGCGGGTCATGGGGACGGAGCAGAGGAACGCCGTCAAGGCCTTACGGTGGGGGACAGACTACCTTCTGAAGGCGACGGCGGTTCCCGGCGTCGTCTTCGTCCAAGTCGGCGACCCTTACTCCGACCATAACTGCTGGGAGAGGCCCGAAGACATGGACACACGCCGCACGGTGTACAAAATCGACCACAACAACCCGGGATCCGACGTGGCAGGCGAAACCGCCGCCGCGCTCGCCGCTGCCTCCATCGTTTTCAGGTCACGTGACCCCGCTTACTCGAGACTGCTTCTCAATCGAGCCGTTAGGGTATGTCACTGTCACACTGATTCAATGGCTTTAATTTTTTTTAACCTCGGTTGGGTAAATAGTGAAACTGACCGTTGATACTGTCCCCCTAGGTTTTCGAGTTCGCTGATACCCACCGCGGCGCGTACAGCTCCAGCCTCAAAAACGCCGTGTGCCCTTTTTACTGCGACGTCAACGGCTTCCAGGTTAGTACTCACGTACAGTTCTGATATTAACTCCTGGCCGTTGGATTTGTTTTAGGGTTAATTTAACATGCGTGTATGTGCAGGATGAGTTATTGTGGGGAGCAGCGTGGTTGCACAAGGCGTCGAGGAGGCGGCAGTACAGAGAATACATAGTGAGAAACGAGGTCGTTTTGAGAGCTGGAGATACCATTAACGAGTTTGGTTGGGATAACAAGCATGCTGGGATTAATATTCTCATTTCTAAGGTAATTAAGCTAATCCCTACCTTAGTTTGTTAATATAATCCACTCTTAATCATTGTCTCGATTCGGGTTCTTGGTTCTTTTTGTCCTTATGTTTTTGTTTGGAATGTGACAACTGTTATTTACTAATCGTATTTAGCTAGATCTTATAACTTTGTTATGTTTTGGGCTTCACGTGAATATATAATACGAGTAGACATGCTATCCGAATGTTCATTTTTGGCAATGGCCGTGACACTTTTGTATGATTTTCTTTGCATAGGGTGCACCATATAGTATAGTATTTTGGACCCAACTTGATATTAGATTAGAGAATAGAGATGCTTAATGATTTGTTTTCAACTGTGGTGTACATCATAGTTGTGTCTGTCCGTACATCCAAGATCAATGGGAATAATATCTGAGATGTGTGCTAAGTTTAAATAAACAAAGGAAAAAGATGGTCAGGATTAGCTAGGTGGTGTAAAGCTCAAAAATGATGATAATATAGTCTACAAAATTGATGGAAACGGTTCATGAATCTTGGTGATTCAACATGTTCGTGAACCGAGATTTAGGAATGTATTTCGTGTAACTTTGTTGAGGTAAAACTTCACTGATCATGTTCATATACTTGGTTAAAAGTTTGGTTAAGGCTCTTGTGATAATCCGAGATTCAAGAATGTGTTTCGTGTAACTTTGTTGAAGTAAAACTTCACTAGTTTCTGTTCGTAAAATTGGTTAAAGGTATCTTGTTAGAACCGGATTGGCCTTAGAATCAGGCTTTCTGGATTGTCCATGGATTTTGGCTTTGTGTTGTCGTTTCAATCAGAAAAAGCAGAGTGTTGCTCCAGGTCTCGAGCTCCATCTTTAGGTCTGGTTCTCTCGTGGGTCCTTAAAATAAGTGAGAGTCACTGCTACCTGCATGTGCTTAAAGTCTGGGAACGACGATGGGGTTCGTCTCCCATACCTTATATACTCATTCACTCTCTCTACCCCATTCTTTCTTCAAAAAGAAAGCTTTTCCCAAACTGAGTGTGATCCCCTTGTTAAGGGCTTTTCACTACCACGACGACGACGTTTCAATATTCCGCAATATCTTGTTTATATATCTGAAATTCCTGAACTGGTGTAAGAACATTATTGAGTTATAAAAAATAAGAATATCTTGATTCATGAATATGAATTTCATTGGGTAATGTACTGATACATATTTTTCTGGGTTTTATAAATATTGTTTGGCAGGAAGTGCTTATGGGAAAAGCAGATTATTTCGAATCTTTCAAGCAAAATGCAGATGGATTTATATGCTCTGTTTTGCCTGGACTTGCCCATACCCAAGTCCAATATTCTCCAGGTATATTTTCAGCTTTTTTTTTCCCCTTATTTTCTAAAATACAGAATTAGAATTAGGGTTTGCTTCTTTCTCAAAACAAGAAAAATAAGAATCAGGGTTTGCTTTACTTGCTGTATAATTTTTCTGATTAATAATTAGGGTTCTTTGATTTGAAGGTGGTTTGATCTTCAAGCCTGGAGGGAGTAACATGCAGCATGTAACTTCGCTCTCGTTCCTACTTTTGACTTATTCCAACTATCTAAGCCACGCCAATAAGAACGTGCCGTGTGGCATGACCTCCGCCTCCCCGGCCTTCCTCAAACAATTGGCTAAACGCCAGGTAACTTTATTATAACCCACCAACATCCAATGAAACCCTACAAAGACTAGATAGTGCTAAGGCTACTATTCCCTGGTTCTCATTAATTCATGCAATCATGGACCACTTCTCCATCAGACAAATTAACGGCTAGATTTTTTCCTTGTCTCACCTTACCTTAACTCACTGCCACATTGTACTTTTGCACACACACAAAATCTGTGAAGATTGTCCACACTATTGAAGGACCTATATGCTCAAGCATCCAAGGACAGGGGTGGTTATGAAATTATGTTCAAGTATCAGGAAAGTATTGTAATTTTTGAACTTGTGCGCAGGTGGATTACATTTTGGGTGACAATCCATTAAGAATGTCTTACATGGTTGGATATGGGCCGCGTTACCCGCAGAGGATTCACCACAGGGGCAGCTCACTTCCATCGGTGCAGGCCCATCCGGCCCGTATCGGATGCAAAGCCGGTTCTCGCTATTTTATGAGTCCAAATCCAAACCCGAATAAACTAGTTGGGGCGGTTGTCGGCGGACCCAATAGCTCGGATGCATTTCCAGACTCGAGGCCTTACTTTCAAGAGTCTGAGCCCACGACGTACATAAATGCGCCGCTTGTGGGCCTACTTTCGTATTTTGCAGCCCATTACTGATTCTCAAAGTGTAAACAGTGAATGAGAATTTGTAGTGGTGCGCCAATAGTCACCCACCAATCCCCCACTCTACCAATTGTTGTTACTATGGAAAGTTCTAAATTTCTAATTGTTAAGAAAGAAAATGGCCCAAGCTTAGTTATGGAATTTAGTCTCAAAAGCCCTACTGTTGTTGCTTTTGAAAGGTTCTGGTTGTAACATAATTTCTATCAATGAAGAAAGAAAATGGGCCAAGCCTAGATGTGGAATTTAGTCTCCTTGTTTGATCAAACAATTTACTTGGTCTTTCGAGAACCAAATACCAAAATTGAACTGATGTAGATTGAAAGCAGAAATAACCGAGAGAGGGAGTCTATTTTCCTAACATGTGTGTGCATGAGAGGAGTGTCCTAGCGAGGTCACCGCATCAACCACAAAGTTCACATCCCTAAGGACATGCCGGTCGGAGATTTGTTCAAAAAGATTAGCAATGATGTGGATATCCCTGATTAGAAATTTCGCAAGTCTTGTTGAAGGTTTGCAAGTCTTGTTAAACCAATCAATAACCAGCTTGGAGTCACCTTCTATAAGAATTTCAAAGCAGTTATACTGGATAGCCTTTGAGAAAAGACCATCCTTGAGCTAGACCGCTACATTCAGCAACGCACAGAAATGGTGCAGGTGACATACTTCATAGGATTCACATGCTTGTTTCCACCGGGAGTCGATTCAATTTGAGCCGTAATCTTTCGTCATGTCCTCATCAAATCCGAAATCTCACGAGAAGCTGTTCGAGGGTGTTCGTAATTCGGCTACGGGAATTCATACGGTGTCCAGCAACCCCCATCCTGCTCAATATCATGACAATTGCATCTCTATGCTCGCTGCTCCGCCGTATCATCATTTCCCTCCTCCGATCCCCGAGCCCTGGAAATCCGGCATCTGTGGCTGCTTCTCCGATATGAACAGCTGTAACTCTAAATCTCCTGCTCCCTTCGATCTCCTGCTTCGAATTCTCCGATATGACACTAATTCCTTGTATGCATTTGTACAGGCTGCTTAACATTCTTCTGTCCATGCATTACTTTTGGCCAGATTGCTGAGATCGTAGATAAAGGCTCTATATGTAAGCACGTAAAAATTGATCTTCTTTCAAAGTTTCTTGCATACATGCATGGCTTTTCTTACACAATGAATAAAGATTTGATTTTGGGGACATGTATATATGTTTTACGTAGCTTGCGCGGTAAGTGGAGTAATTTACACGGCGATATATTGTTTGACTGGTTGTGCTTGCATCTATTCCTGCTTGTATCGTTCCAAACTGAGGCACCAGTATTATTTGGAGGAGAAACCTTGTTATGATTGTTTTGTTCATTTCTTCTGCGAGTCCTGCGCCTTGTGCCAGGAGTACCGTGAACTCCAAAGTCGCGGTTTCAACATGGCCATCGGTACGTCATTTTGTAACCCTTTGCTCCTTACCGTATAACTAAGCTAATGAAGTGCTTTGATTTTTTTAAGTCGATGTCTTTTTCAGGATGGCAAGGAAATACGGATGGGAGGAACTATGATATGGCAATGGCTCCAGCCCCCCCAACGGTGGAGGGAGGCATGAGTCGGATATAAATGAATGAATGTGGTATACATTATCCATGGTAAACAAGAGGTAATATCTTTCAAGCTTTGGACAACTAACGTCGAACTATTATTTTGTTATGATAGTTATATATCTGTGATGAAATAGTTTTTATTGGTGAATTAAAAATTCTACAAAAATGTTAACGTATGAGATAATAAAATGATTCTATACGGTGATCGAATAACAATCTAACAAAATGACAATATATGAAATAATCGGACGTTCACTTTTCTATTACGTGACAAATTGGAAATATGCGTTCGTTTCTGAATTCCAACTTCAATTGCTGCTTGGGGAGGTCGTGAATAGACCCATTCCAAACTTTTTTCCCTATCTTGAATCGCCCAATTTCATATTTCTCAGCCTTTCTCTAACTTCTTGTCTCCATTTTATTGTATTCAAATAATGTAATGGCTTGATGTAAACTACAATCTTCCCACATCTCATATGGCATAAAGCGCGTAGTCAACTATAGGTGGCCGGCAGTCTCCCCTTACCTAAACTTCGATCATTAGCCATTTGAATAAGATAAAGTAGTTGGCCAACTTGGTCGTGCTTCATACGACTATAAATTCTTCTTCGTCTATCTCATTTATTTACAAAGAGTTGAAGATACAGCAGGCTGCTTCAAACCTTTCTCTTATCTTGTAAATCTTCTCCTCATCATCATGTCCTCATCAAAGGCGAGTTCTTACGAGAAGTTCTCCGATGCTCCGGCAACGGGTATTCCGGTGAACTCCAGCGACCCCTACTATAGTCATCCTGCTCATGATAACTCCCACATGCCAGCAGATGCTCCTCCATATCATCATCATCTCCATGCTCGAGCCCCCGAGCCTTGGAAATCTGGCCTCCTTGACTGCTTCTCCGATCCCAAAAGCTGTAATTATACCTCACAACCTACTCCAATCCATCTTTGTAATTAATTTGCTCGAAACTAATTTTTCGTGTATGTAATGCACAGGCTGCCTAACATTTTGGTGTCCTTGCGTCACCTTTGGCCAGATTGCTGAGATTGTGGATAAAGGCTCTACATGTAAGCACCAGCTTCCTCTGATCCTTCTGTATCTTTTTGTTTTCCCTTACTTGCTAGACAGATATCATTGAGATCTAATCGTGTTCTACAAATGTAGCTTGTGGTGCAAGTGGAGCATTGTATGCGTTGATAGCTTTTGTGACTGGTTGTTCTTGCATCTATTCTTGCTTCTACCGCTCGAAAATGAGGCAGCAGTATTCTTTGGAAGAGAGCCCTTGTGGTGATTGTTTGGTTCACTGCTTCTGCGAGGCCTGCGCCTTGTGCCAGGAGTATCGTGAGCTCGAAAGTCGCGGTTTCAACATGTCCATTGGTACGTCGTTTTGTAAATCTCTTTCCAAATTCTTAACTTGGTCATTTTCATTCTAATGAGAACTTTTACATTGATTTTCTAGTTGATAATGTTAGTTCACTGCTAATTACCACGTACGTTGTTACCGACGTATTCTCACACAACATAAAAGAAGAGAGTAAAAAAATCGATCAAAACATATGCATGGTGTTCAAGTTCAACCATATATCTATCTAATTGTCAAATAAAATGGACGACTTAGAAAATCTAGAGTTTATATAATAATTAGAGAGGTGTACATGCAAGAAAATTAAAAAGTAGTAAAGAAACTAAGAAAAGTAGATCCATATATGAATTTGAATTCTATATTACAATGTTTTTCGATCTATCATTGACTCTTAGATTAATTAGCGTTAATGGTCTAAATGTTCTAATTCTTGAATGAATTGTTTCAGGATGGCATGGAAATATGGATGCAAGGAACCACCAAGTGGCAATGGGCTCGGTGCCCCCCATGGTGGAGGGAGGCATGAGTCGAAATAAATGAGAATAAGAAGATTTATGCTGGGACTATCGATCTGTACTTGGTTTTTTCTTTTGGAGTTGAAGTTGTGAATTTATTTGATGTAATATACGGGCGTGGAAATATAGATGCATGGGAGGAACTATGAAATGGCAATGGTTCCAATGAGTCGGAAATAAGTGAATGTGATACAATTAAGTTTACGTTATCCATTGTAAACAAGATTATACTTTTGTACCATATATATTATCATCGAATTGAAATCAGTTTGATAGGTTTAATTTAATAAACTCTTAATTGGTATCAAGGCTTAAGCCACTGGTTCCACCAAACCTTTCTTCAAGTCTTCCTTAATAGTTTAAATTTATATTTATTTGTAAACATCACACCAAAAAAGAAAAATAGTTTCTACATACATACTCTAATGTCAAAATGGTTAATATATCATAGGTTTGGCTGCTGTATATACATATGTATATACTGTATAACATACATCAAGTCGTGAATCGTCGGATATATAGTAGAAAAGTCCATACTACTATGACTACTGTCACAGTTCTAAAGCTCAATCGCCAGTCCAATTAATCTCCTTATCAGAGTAGCACACACGCAAAGATACAGAGCCACGCAGGCGTTTGTGTCACATGACTGATGCGGCCAAGGAGTGAAAAATCGAGAATTTCACCTATATTTCGGTGAAATTTTTGTTTTTCTCGCTTAGCGATAATATCTTCACATACCTTCTAAGTTTCGTGCGATATTTTAGATATATCGCAATATTTCGTGAAATTTGCGATACTTTGGCGAAATATGAGGAAATTTCACAGCCCAAGTACCAACATTGGCCCAAATTGGTTTCAATGACAATTATCACGTAGCCCAAGTACCAACAACATTGGCCCAAATTAGTTTCAATGACAATTATCACGCAGCCCAAGTACCAACTTTGGCCCAAATTGGTTCAAAAATCGTAGAAAAAGGCAAACTATGCCTCCAACATGAATTGAACTTTGGTTGTGGTAATGAAACCAATATGCCCCAACCATACCTGTTGGGTGAGGATTTCGTAATACCAAAGATTAAAATCTCTACGATATATCCGATATCTTTTTTTTTAAGGACCGATATATTTAGAGGGGTAAATATCTTATCTTCCACCGTATCTCCGATATTTCTCCGATACTGTCAAATATCTCTGATATTTCTCTGATATTAGGAAATATCTTCGATATTTAGGATATTTATGATATATCTTCGATAT
>NC_020494.1:19372520-19390395 GCF_000184155.1 Fragaria vesca subsp. vesca | reverse complement strand
ATCATATATATATATATATATATATATATATATCATCATGACTCTTCCATTAAGGGATACTGTTTTTGACATATATGAAAGATGGGGGATTACACCAACTTTTCGATCACAAATCACATCTACACCGTTCAATATGTAGTTCTATATGAGTAGATCATTTCTGTAAATTTTCAGAAATTTTGGTGATCGTTAAGACATTCAAAACTATGATTTATAATGATAAGCATGAACGGTTCAGGTTTAGCAGATTTGATTCGTTTATTGATTTAATCTTCTTCGACACCTTAACGATTACCAAATTGGTTGAAAATTTACAGAATTTATCTATATATAAGGACTAACAAGCTGAACGGTGGAGATTCAAAAATATAATTGAAAAATAGGTGTAATCCTTCATCCCTCATATATGTACAAAAAAAAAAATCCCTTAAAGGAAGGGCCCTGATATACATATATATATATATATATACATATACATATATATATACATATATGTATATACATATATACAGTTCATATCCAGAGCGAAGCTTCACTTTGAAATTAAAGTGTGAAGTTCCTTATTTGACTCACTTTTCGGTCATATTTCCATATCTCTACCTTTCAGTTTGTAGAACCTAATGCATAGATCACTCTTGCCAAGTTTCATCCAAATTGGTAATCGTTAAGGTGCCGAATTAGATTAAATCAATGAACGGACCATAAATCTGTCTATTCAGAACTGTTTGTGTAAATAACAATTATGAAAACCCAAACGATCATCAAATTCAATAAAACTTGGCAGAAGTGATCTATGCATTAAGTTCTACAAACTGAATGGTGGAGATGTGGAAATATGACTGAAAAGTGAGTCAAATAAGGAACTTCACACTTTAATTTCAAAGTGAAGCTTTGCTTTGGAAATGAACTGTACATATATATATATATATGTATATATATGCATACATACATACATACAGCCCCCTTCCATTGAGGGATCCCTATTTTTGACCACTTTCTAGGGATAGGGCATTACACCACTTCCCAATTGAATTTTTACATCTCCACCGTTCATATCTTAGGTCTATATGAGTAGATCACCTCTACAAAATTTCATATGATTTGGTGATCGTTAAGACTTTCAAAAGTTTGATTTAGTTTTAATGATTTTGAACGGTTCAGCTTATGTCAAACTAAAACCGTTGAAGGTCATTAAAACTAAATTGAACTTTTGAAAGCCTTAACGATCACCAAATCATATGAAATTTTATAGAGGTGATCTACTCATATAGACCTAAGATATGAACGGTGGAGATGTAAAATTATAATCGGGAAGTTGGTGTAATGCCCTATCCCTATAAATGGCTTAAAATAGGGATCCCTCATTGGAAGGGCCCTGTACATATATATATATATATATCAACAGTAATCTGATTGAATTTGACATTTAAGTGGTTTAATTTCTTATATCACACACATCAATTAATATGATTGACGAAGATATTATATGAGAATATGAGTAATTCAAAACCAAAAGTTTAATTTGGTGGGCATCAATCTACGTAGTGCAACTTTTATTTTCATCGATAATTTTAATTAAGCAACTAACTAATTGTTCTATGTCAATGTGACGATTCATTTTCTGTTTTAGTATAATGACCTCGGTAATAACTGTAGAATATTTGTAAATATTTACTTTCCTTGTATGTGTAGGTTAAATATTTTTGTATAGATGTATGAGATATCTTTCCTATTAGCATTACAGTTGTATCTCTATATAAACCTCTAATATGGAGAAGAATATACATTGAAACATTCCAAATCATATTGAATCCTTATTTTCTACTTGGCATCAGAGCCAGTCAAACTTGTATCTTCTGAAACCCGAAACCTGAATTTCATAACACCAAAAACAAAATCCGCTGCGTACAAACAAAAACAAACCTTTTTTAGTTTCAATGGGAGATCAAATCATCAGACCTGAAAACCCCTTTGCACTCATGCCTCCAGTCGTCAACCATTATCATACCACCACTCAAGACAACTCGGCCTTTCCGACCAGTGTTGCCTTGAATGAAACCGATTATTCAATATGGGCACCTCTTATGAAGATGAGGATTGGAGCACGCGGTAAGGTTGGTTATCTCACCGGAGCCAAAGTCGCACCAGATGAGAATTCGCCTGAATTTGAAACTTGGGCCACAAAGAATGAGAGAGTAAAAGGTTGGCTCATTGATTCCATGGAGCCATCACTCATCAATCGGTATATCCGACTACCAACATCCAAAGATGTTTGGGAAGCAGTTGAGAAGACCTTTTATGATGATTCTGATGAGACCCGAATCTTTGAATTGAATAAGAAGTGCTTTGCAACGAGACAGAATGGTCAGCCTCTTCCTACCTATTATAATGAATTGGTGGGAATGTTCCATGAGATCGATCAACGTATTGCCTCTCAAAACAACACAATAGCTGGAGTTATTCAAGAAACGACTGCTATGATGCGTATGCGAGTTCACATGTTCCTTAGTGGGCTTGATTCAGAGTATGATGAAGTCTATGGTGAGATCCTTTGCAAAGACCCAAAATTCACCTTGGAGCAAAGTTATGGCTATGTTCGAAAGGTGCATTCTGATCGGCAAGTTATGGGACATGCTGCTGAGTCTTCTGTTTTGGTTGTCCAATGCAAACAGGGTCTTCCTCCAGGCTTCTCAAATGCTCCACCACGTAGCTCCCCAGCAAAACCGAATCCTTATGCAAACGTCAAGTGTCTGGTTTGTGGAGACTTGGGTCATTGCAAGCGACGATGCTATGAAGTCATCGGTTACCCAGATTGGTGGGATTTCACAAGACAACCCCGAAAGAATCAAGCAAATGATGTCTTAGCTACTACAGAAGAGGAGCAACCATCCAATGCATCCGCCAATGTCGCAGAAACATGTATAATCGGTAAGGTATCTAAGAATATTTCTTGGATTATTGATTCAGGGCCGTTTGACCATATGGTTAATGATCCTAGCCTCTTGGAAAAATTTAAACCCTCCACTCAAAATATTGTTTCGACTGCTGATGGTACTCCAACTTCAGTCACCGAAGAAGGCTCTATTGTCCTCTCCAACACATTAACCCTTGATTATGTTTTTAGTTGTCCAATCATTAGCATACAATCTCCTCTCAGTTGGCCAAATCATTCAAGCATTATCATGTATTGTGACTTTTTATCCCTCATTTTGTGTGTCTCAGGACATTCTAACTTGGCGGGTTCTAGGTTGTGGTACTAGAAAGGGAAAACTTTACTACTTGGATCTGACAGAGCAAGGAGAGCAATAGTTATTGGGACAAGTGAATCAGGTCAATGGAGTAGAGAATGCAAAGGCAACAATATGGTTATGGCCAATGACGGAACCAGGATGTAATATTGGGTTAGGCTAATATAAGGCTTGTTTATAATGTTTTATTTTGTTAATAAGGCTCCCTATATATTATTTAGAACTAAATTTTAAAGGGATGGGGAGTTAAGAAATTTTTAAGAAATACCAGTGAATGACATTGTAAAAAAAGAAATTAAAAGAAAAGGAGAAAAGGAAGAACAACTGGGTGAAAAAGAAAAAAAAAAAAAGGAAAAACCAAATTTCTAATAATTAAGGAGAAGAAAATTGGGAAACAGCAAATAAAAAAGGAAAGAAATGCTTCCTAAGAGACTCAACTGAACTAAAGTCACATATAGTATGTAAAGAAATGTGACTTTAAGAAAAAAATAAAAAAAGTAACTAAAATCACATTTATTTACATACTAGTACATACAATTTACAATTATATACAATTATATGTACCTCTAGAATTTTCGTCTAGGCTATAGCCGTACCAGCCTTTCACGTGGTTCCGCCCCTGGTTATGGCACAAGCGATTGGGACATCTATCTTTTAGTTATCTTAAAAAACTACAACCTCATTTGTTTTTGGTTGTTAGTGATTCAAAGTTTCATTGTGATGTATGTGAATTGGCTAAAAGCCATCGGATTTCATATTCACCTAGTCTTAATAAAAGTCCCATTCCATTCATGAAAATTCATTCTGATGTTTAGGGACCTGGCAAGATCTCTACTCATTCTGGAGCTCGATATTATGTGACTTTTATTGATGACTATACTCGGATGATATGGGTATCTCTTATGAAGAATAAGAATGAGGTTTGTTCCATATTCCAAGAATTTCACAAGATGGTGTCTATACAGTATCAACAGGCTATTCGAGTCTTCCAATCTGACAATGGCGGAGAATATATTAATGGTCCTATGCAAAAATTTATGCAAACTCATGGAATTAGGCATCAGACTTCAAATACATACACTCCTCAACAGAATGGATTGGCAGAGCGAAAGAATCGACAGTTGCTTGAAGTTGTCCGCGCATCCTTATTTGGCATGAATGTACCTCTTGAATATTGGGGAGAAGCTTTGAAGTCTGCTGCTTATCTCATTAATCGTACTCCGTCTCGGGTGATTGAATTTCAAAGTCCTCTACAACAGCTTCAACATCTTCTTTTCGTACCATCCTTGCCAAACTTGGAGCCCGGTGTTTTCAGATGCGTAGTATATGTTCATATTCCCAAGCAACAACGAAGAAAACTTGATCCTCGTACCAAACGGTGTATCTTTATTGGGTATGCCGAGTTTCAGAAAGGCTATCGGTGTTATGATCCTCTCACCGATACAATTTATGTGTCTGTTGATGTTTCTTTTCGAGAATATAAACCTTATTACTCAGGGGAAGTTCCGACGTCTTCCTTTCAGGGGGAGAGAGGTTGTGAAGAGAATTCTAGACATTTATTTGAGTTTGAGGAATTTGAAGAGTTGGAAGCTTTGGAGTCCAGATTCGGAATTAACAAAGCTACAAAAAATAATGGAATTGATGCACCATGACACAGATGTCAGGGAGGTAGACATGGAGACCCCACCGGCTGCACATGACGCAGATGTCAGGGAGGCAGACGGCGTGGACGGCGTGGACGTCTCTTTAGCGTGGATGCCGACAAAGAATCTGCCGCGAATGTCCTGCTCATGTATCTTTAAATTCAAATAAATTATCTGAGGTAGATAATATTGTATCTAGAAAGTCACAGAGATTACTAAAGGTGTTTCAAAAAAACAATATGAACCTGCCATTAAAGTCAAAACTAAGTATCATGTAGCCAATTACATGTCTAACCATAGATTGGCTGAGTCACACGTCATTGCCATTAATCAATTATCCAGTGTTTCTATTCGTAGTAATATACATGATGCAATGGAAGATCCCAAGTGAACTCAAGTGATGAACGAAGAACTAGAGGCATTACAGAAAAACTCGACTTAGGATATTGTGTCTAAACCAGCTGGGAAGAAGACCGTTGGTTGCCGTTGAGTATTCACCGTAAAGTTGAAAGCAGATGGGACCATTGACAGGTATAAAACACGGTTGGTTGCCAAGGGATATACCTAACAGTATGGCATTGATTATGAAGAAACGTTTGCGCCTATAGCAAAGATCAACACTGTACGAATCTTGATTTTACTTGCAGCAACTAAAGATTGGCCTATGCGACAGTTTGATGTGAAGAATGCTTTCCTCAATGGAAACTTGGAGGAAGAAGTGTATATGGACATGCCACCAGGAGTCAAAAGTAGACCATGCGATGCTGACAAGGTTTGTAAGTTAAATAAGTCCTTGTATGGTTTGAACCAATCTCTTAGAGCTTGGTTTGGAAGATTCTCCAAATCAATGAAGATGTTTGGTTATAAACAAAGCAACTCAGATCACACTTTGTTCATCCAACGTAGTCAGGGTAAGATCACTGCTCTGATTGTGTACGTTGATGATATGATTGTCACAGGGGATGACCCAAAGGAGATGGAGGCTCTACAAAAGTACTTTTCAAAGGGGTTTGAGATGAAGGACCTTAGACATTTGAAGTATTTTCTTGGAATTGAAGTTGCAAGGTCAAAGCAGGGGATTTCTTTGTCCCAACGTAAGTATGTACTTGATTTGTTAGCTGAGACTGGAATGCTTGACTGCAAACCGGTTGAGACACCAATTGAGATGAACCACAACCTCGCCATCTATCCAGATCAAGTCCCGACTGATAAAGGAAGGTATCAATGTCTAGTAAGGAGACTTATTTATCTTTCTCATACTAGACATGATATTGCTTATGCTGTGAGTGTGGTTAGTCAATTTATGCATTATCCCAATGAAGATCATATAGATGCAGTGTACTGTGTTCTGAAGTATCTTAAGATGGCACATGGAAAAGGCTTGTTGTTCGAAAAGAAGGGTGAATTGGAAGTTGTAGGGTACACCGATGCTGATTGGGTTGGTGATAAGATAGACAAACGTTCTACATTTGGGTATTTTACATTTGTTGGAGGAAACCTTGTAACTTGGCGTAGTAAGAAGCAGAAGGTTGTTGCCAGGTCAAGTGCTGAAGTAGAATTTCGAGGTATGGCACATGGAGTTTGTGAGATGTTATGGATTTGTAATGTGTTGAAAGAATTGGGTTTTAAACTCAAACAACCTATGGACTTGCATTGTGATAACACATCTGCAATTGAAATTGCTCATAATCCTGTTCAACATGACCGGACCAAGCATGTGGAGGTAGATCGGCATTTTATCAAGGAAAACTTGGACAGAAAAATAATATGTTTCCCTTTTGTGTATACAGAAGACCAATTGACAGATGTTCTTACGAAAGGAGTATCAAGGAAAGTGTTTGACGACTCAGTTGACAAGTTGGACATGATTGATATCTATGCACCAACTTGAGGGGGGTGTAGAATATTTGTAAATATTTATAAATATTTACTTTCCTTGTATGTGTAGGTTAAATATTTTTGTATAGATGTAGGAGATATTTTTCCTATTAGCACTACAGTTGTATCTCTATATAAACCTCCAATATGGAGAAGAATATACATTGAAGCATTCCAAATCATATTGAATCCTTATTTTCTACTATAACTGTTAAGTTCAGTTGATGAAGTGGTACCGTAACTTGTTTTCCTTTAGCTTTCAATTCCAGACTTGTCGTCTCAAATATTTCTTGAAAATTAATAGAAACACATACAAACATGCATGAAAATATATATGATAATGACGCGGATGGTAAGTGATTGACTATCAGTATCACCATCTATGCATGCATGTCGGAATCGAACTTAGAATATATGTAGCTTACCATCACGTACCATTAGTCCATTACTGGCCTCAAGTATGGAATATACCATTACTCCATTTCTGTCCCCAGGGGTCTTCCTGAAGTTGTGGGAACTATTCTCATAAGAAGAATATCAAGGTATAAAGTTTTTATTTTCTAATGTCATAATCAAAAGACTAGTAGCTCTGATATAGCAGTAATGGACCATTGCTAGTCAATGCCGTGCGAAGTGTGGCAAATGATCATAAAGATCGATATTTTGTTTCATGTTAATTGTTGGCATTCCATTTGGTGATATGGTGATGATATAACCAATTGTTTCCACAATAGATGGTGATGATATAACCAATTGTTTCCACAGTAGATTAGCTGTCGTGACAAAGTAACATTGTTTTCTTCTTATTTTTCATGCAATTGACTTGGGAAAAAGAAGACCTACAAAAGCAATAATCAAAGAAAATCATGTATCTATCTAAAATCTCGATATTTTTTCTCGAATATCCCCGATATATCCGATATCTCCATTTTTCAAAGTACCGATAGATGCAACGATGCCGATATTTTAATCTTTGGGTAATACTAGTGTATCTTTACAATTAAGTACTAATATTTTTATCGAAAATGTACTAAAATCGAAACTTTCTGATATCTCCATCGAAATTTCTATTTTTCGGACTATCGATATCTCCTCAATACCTGATATTTTATTCCTTGGATGCAGCAACCATCCCATTCCAGACTGATTGTCTATGTGTTCAATTCTTGTTTTCTTCGAGTCTTTTTCAAAGTCGTCATCTGCCTCATTTTCTGTAGCTACAAATTAAGAGGCTTCCTTGAGTTCTCTTCTTCATCTATTCTAATCTTCGTTTTCACAACCTCGATCATCATGTCTTACGAGAAGTTCTCCAAGACCACCAGTGCTGATTCTCCAACAACGGGTATTCCGATGAGCTCCAGCAACCCCTACCATAGCCATCCTGCTTATCATCAACATCCTGGTCAATATGACAAGAACTAGGAATATGTTTTAATTGTGTCGACTGTTCTGCTGTTTTTCTCTTACGATACTTGTCAAATAAAGCTAAAGCATCCATAATTGCAAGTTTTTAATTATGAAGGTTGTCGACGACAAGAAAAAATTTACTGAAGGATAACAAAAAAGAATACGTAAAGAAGCGGCTAAAACTGTTTATATAGAGGTGCACGAGAAATCAATCACAATCATTGATTGATTAGGAAAGCATTTTAATTAAAAAGACAAAAAAAAAAAACTAGGAATATGTTTTAATTGTAATATTAAAGGAAAAAACAATCAATCATTGGTTAGGATTAGAAATCTATATTCAAAAAATAAAGAGAACCACGTAATTAAACCTATATTGATTAAGAGTTTTCTTTGCAAACAAACACACCTTAGAAGTTGAACACTCTCTATCCAAATTGATTGTTATAATTAATATTTTATATGTCAAACTCTTTAATAGAGCTAACATCACATTTCAACTGATAAATTATATGTGTGGCCAATGCTTTGGCTAACATAAGGTATATGATTGAGAATTGTCACTTTTGGAAGGAGTGTGTTCCTCCAGAAGCATCTCTTGCCCTTGTTTTCGACAATGTAAACTCTGGGTGCCGGCGAGACACCTCTATTTAATAGATTTTCTTCTTATCAAAAAAAAAAAAAAAACTAGACAAATTATATGACAGAATAACCTATTCATAAAACTGAACGACGTCAACTGAACCCCGTCCCCCCTTAAACACTCCAACACTGATCGGTCTACCCGTATCTGAACTTCGATCATTAGCCATTTGAATAAGATAAGGTTGGCCAACTTGGCCGTGCTTCATACGAGTGACACGACTATAAATTCTTCTTCGTCTATCTCATTTATTTACAAAGAGTAGAAGATACAGGCTGCTTCAAACGTACCACCTTTCACTTATCTTGTAAACCTCCTCCTCATCATCATTTCCGAGCCTTGGAATTCCGGCCTCCTTGACTGCTTCTCCGATCCCAAAAGCTGTAATATTACCTCACAACCTACTCCGATCCATCTTTGTAATTAATTTGCTCGAAACTAATTTTTTGTGTATGTATCTATGCGCACAGGCTGGCTAACATTTTGGTGTCCTTGCGTCACCTTCGGCCGGATAATTGAGATTGTGGATAAAGGATCTACATGTAAGCACCATATATCTTCTCTGATCCTTCTGTATCTTTTTGTTTTCCCTTACCTGCTACTTGCTAGACAGATATCATTGAGATCTAATTGTGTTCTATAAATGTAGCTTTATTGGCAACTGGAGCACCGTATCTCTACCGATCCAAACTGAGGCAGCAGTATTCTTTGGAAGGGAGCTATTGTGGTGATTATATGGTTCACGGGGCCTTCTGCGGTGCCTGCGCCTTGTGCCAGGAGTATCGTGAGCTCCAAAGTCGCGGTTTCAACATGTCCATTGGTACGTCGTTTTGTAAATCTCTTTCCAAATTCTTAACTTGGTCATTTTCATTCTTGTTGATAATGTTAGTTCACTGCTAATATAAAGGAGATAGTAAAAAAAAAATCGATCAAAACATATGCATGGTGGTCAACCATATATCTATCTAATTGTCAAATAAATGGACGACTTTGAAAATATAGAGTTTATATAATAATTAGAGAGGTGTACATGCAAGAAAATTAAAAAGTTGTAAAGAAATTAAGAAAAGTAGATCCTAATATGAATTTGAATTCTAAGTTACAATTAATGTTTTTCCATCTATCATTGACTCTTAGATTAATTAGCGTTAATGGTCTAAATGTTCTAAATCTTCAATGAATTGTTTCAGGATGGCATGGAAATATGGATGCAAGGAACCAAGAAGTGACAATGGGGTCGGTGCCCCCCCATGGTGGAGGGAGGCATGTGTCGAAATAAATGAGAATAAGAAGAATTTTGCTGGGACTATCGATTTGTACTTGGTTTTTTTCTTTTGGAGTTGAAGTTGTGAATTTATTTGATGTATTATATGGGCGTGGAAATATAGATGCATGGGAGGAACTATGAAATGACAATGGCTCCAATGAGTAGGAAATAAGTGAATGTGATACAATTAAGTTTACGTTATCCATTGTAAACAAGATTATACTTTTGTACCATATATATTATCATCGAATTGAAATCAGTTTGATATGTTTAATTTAATAAACTCTTAATTGGTATCAAGGCTTAAGCCACTGGTTCCACCAAACCTTTCAACCTAGCTTGTTCAAGTCTTCCTTGCTACTTTAAATTTAAATTTATTTCTAAATATCACACCAAAAAAGAAAAATAGTTTCTACATACATACTCTAATGTTGAAATGGTTAATATATCATAGGTTTGGCTGTTGTATATACATGTGTATACTGTATAACACACATCAAGTCGTGAACCGTCCGATGTGTAATAGAAAAGTTCATACTAATATGACTACTGTCACAGTTCTAATGCTCAATCACACGTCCAATTAACCTCTGTATTGGAGTAGCACACACGCAGAGATATAGAGCCACGCATGCGTTTGTGGTCGTGTCAACGCATGAGTCACATGACTGATGCAGCCAAGGAGTGAAAAATAGAGAATTTCGCCGATATTTCGGTGAAATTTTTATTTTTCTCACTTGGTGATAATATCTTCACATACCTTCCAAGTTTCGTGCGATATTTTGGATATATTGCGATATTTCGTGAAATTTGCAAAATCTAAGGAAATTTCACAGCCCAAGTACCAACATTGACCCAAATTGGTTTCAATGACAACTATCACGTAGCCCAAGTACAAACATTGACCCAAATTTGTTTCAATGACAATTATCACGCAGCCCAAGTACCAACTTTGGCACAAATTGGTTCGAAAATCATAGAAAAAGGCAAACTATGCCTCCAATGTGAATCGAACCTTGGTTGTGGTAATGAAACCAATACGCCCCAACCATACTTGTTGGGTGAGGATTTGGTAATACCAAGGATTAAAATATCTGCGATATATCCGATATATCCCCCGATATCTTTTATTTTAAGGACTAATATATTTAGAGAGATAAATATCTTTTCTTTCACCGTATCTCCGATATTTCTCCGATACTGTCAAATATTTCCTATATTTCTCCGATATATAAGAAATATCTTTGATATTTAGGATATTTATGATATATCTTTGATATATTAAAGAAATATCTGTAAAAAAAATTCACATAAAGAAAAATCACATTCCAACAAATATTCGAGAGATGAGTAATTCCCTCGAGTATATCTGAATGAATATAGACAATCTTTTATAGTGGGAGGATTAAACAATCTTTCTTATGAAGAAAATTACAATCATGACTTTAGAAGTACTAGGTATAGAGCACAAGAGGATACCATGTATGAGAGGAGCAGAGGCGGAGCCATGATTTTTTTTAAGGGGGCCGGCTAATATATAGTTAAATGAAAATCGATCTAATTCTTACCGATATATTTTATTAAGCACAATTGTCAATGTACATTAAGATTACTCGCTTGCTCTTATTTTTCCTATAAATTCTCCTCCATTTTAAATAGGTAGTGATTTAGAAAGCTTTTTCTTTATCGATAGTGATCGGTCATGGTATGCATCGCATTACTTGGTTATTACGTTTATTTAAAAGAAAGATTGAGTAATTAAATTGAATCATGTACCAAAATGAAGTTGTATTGGTCTTTTAATTTTTCGGGCCAAATTGTTCTTGCATTTTATTTTTTATCGATCTATGTCATTGCATTTTATTTGCACAAACTGATAAACAAATATATTAAACTTTTGTTTTTTGAATAGATATATATTAAACTTTTACTGTCACATCCCGGTTCTTAAGTTAATTTACGGTTATTGACTTTTATGTTACTTTGACATTTTACTGAGTTGAGTAACCGTTTACTATTTAAGGACCCTGCAGTTGACTTTTTGTAGGAAAACTATTTTGGGAAAACTTTCTTCATGAAAGGTCGTGGAGGACGTTAAGCAGAGTACGTAGGCAAGTGGCACACTTAAATCGGAGATAACATGTAAAAGTTGTCAGATAAAAGAGTAAGCATTATTTAGTCAGAGGTAAAATTGTTGTTGGGTTTTATTTTTGGGGTATTAATTTCTGGACCGGGCCAAGAGGAGGGAAAAGCCCACCTCATTTCTCTCTCTCTCTCTCCCTTCCCTCTTTTCTCCCCCGAGCCCTTCTCCTGTCGGAAGTTCCCCAGCGTCGTCCGCCACCGTCCAGCCACCATCGACCGCCGCACCGGTCCCAAACAGTCGCCCGTCGACCCAGCTCTCTTCTTGGACAGGTGGGGAGCTGGCATAGCGCCGTCGTGAGGGAGAGAGATCGCCCTGAAGCTCCGACTGCGTTATGGAGTCCCGTCGTCGGAACTCGCTTCTCCAGCCGCCATCACCGATGATTCAGGTCTCATTTGGAAGTGCTCTCCCTGTGTAACAATCCCCTAGAAGGTAATTAGCCAATTCGAAGTGTGTAGGAGGATTTTCAGGCTAGCTAGGGTTTGAATTGGGGATTTTTGGATGTTTGGGTTCGATAACCCTTGTTAGCCTTAGAATTGGACTAAGTGCTAGTTATGAAAGTTGTTGTGTTTGATGAGAGGATTATTCTGTTAACATGAGAGCTTTTCATGTTTTTGAGTTTGTTTTTATGAGAGGAGTTTAATGAAGTAAAGTTTGGAATTTTTGGAGGAGTTTTGATAAGGTTTGAGATTTTTCAAAGATTAAGGATTTTGCCGGTTGTTAGAATGAAAATCCGGCTGTTAAATTTCCTTGGTATTTATTCTAGAATGTTAGAATTGATGAATTAAGGTTGTGGTGGAGTTTGATGTGAATCCGGTAAACTTAACCCTAGTAAGGGTAGTGGGTTAAGCGGAAGAGTTTTGGGTGTTTAAATTTAAGTATTATTTTCCGGAATTGAAGTTTGGTCCTAAGCATGGTTGTTGTGTCAGGATTTGAGGAGGCCTCACTTGAGTGGCGATTCGGAATTTGTCAGGCTTAGGCCTAAATCTGTGAGTGGACATTTTGGTTTTTAATTAATATGCATGCATGATTTTATAAGTTGCCCATTATATTTTCCAAGCTTAAATTGTAATTTCGGCTTATGAAATCGTCTTTAAAGTTATTTGATTTTGATGCATGGATTAATCTTTGCCATGATTTATGGAATTTATTGGAGATTGACATATTGATTATGTTTTCGATAATGAACTTATGGATTTGAGTATGGGTTAGAGATTTGGTATTTGAGTTTTGATATTTTTATGATTTCCGGATTTGAGATTATATCCAGATTTGTATATTGCCTAGTTTTCGAAAGATGAAAATTATTTAAGTTAATTATTTCATTGAGCATTTTAACGTGTGGGACATGTCATCGAATTTAATTATTTTTCTTTGCTCTTTGAATTCTTTGAGTACGGTTGGGAATCGTACTTATGCTTTAGTTATGAGTTTCGGGAAAACTCATATGGATTTATGTTCTTTATTTATGTCATACTTGTCGGATAATATATTACTAATGCTAGCATGATGTTCCGTCTTTCGAGGCGATGTGGCTTCCACGTTTTAAGTGGGGTTACTCAAGCCATTTCCGCCTTCGGGTGATGTGATGTAGTCGACTATATCACGCAAGCCTTGCACCCTCTCTGTTATCATAACGTGAATGTGTAGGGAGTATGAGAGTATTTTTTCCTGGGAGGCACCCGAGCCTGAGAGGCTCACTTGTATGGCTATAGCTGTTTCTTATTTAATATTTATTGTCTTGACTAGCGGGGCTAGTCCATCTTTTCGATATTTCAATTTACAAAGGTCTTTATGTACCTTTAATGTTGTCTTTGACTAGCGGGGCTAGTCCGTTATTTTGGTACTTACTTTTACAAAGGTTATTATTTATTTTGTCGATTAATTTGACTAGCGGGGCTAGTCCGTTTTCTTGGGATTTTTCTTTGTGAAAGTTTTATCAACACTTGCATGCAACCGGATTTATTGATTATTGGAAAATGGGAAAGTAATTAAGTTTGGTTAGTTATGTTGTGATTAGTTACTCGATTATTTTTCATCCACTCATTCTAACGTTTTTTTTAAATTATTTTTCCTTGGGCCCTTTGGTTTTAAATGCCCAGTTTGCAGGCTAAGTCTAAGTGAGGTCGAGCGTACATGGAGTCGAGGCATAGTCAGAGGTTGCTTTCGTTTATTCTTTATTCCTTGTTTTTCGTTCATGTTTAGTTATGCTCTGATAATCCAGTCAATAAATTGTTGATTGAACGTGTTGTTGGTTGTGGTATTATTTTGGGATTAGTTTTTGATATTGTGGGAGATGTGATGAATTTAGGTAGCAGGAATGTTTCAGGTGTTGAGGCTGGTTTGTTTGATTATAGAAGTGTAAGTTGGATTTTTCAGGTAAGGGTTGTCCATTTTCAAGGTAGATTATGCCGAATTTTTTGTAAATTTTCCTTGGAGGTGGACCCCGCAGGATTTACTTCGGGTTTCAGGGTGAAATTCGGGGGTAGGTCTTGTCAGTTGGTATCAGAGCATTAGGTTATCCGATTCCTATCACTACCTCATATACTTAGTGATACTTAGTATCTATAGAGTGATGGTCCGACCGCGGCATATTCATTAGCATTATATGCATCAGATGCTATATATTTATTAGGTATGTGAGGTAGTTGTTTTTGTCTTATTTATGGACAATATTGTGCCATAAATGTCTACATCTTCAAGACTATGCCTCCGTACGCCGATCTTCAAGAGTATCTTGGTTATTTTCCGAGTAATGGAAAGGTAAGTGATGTGCATCTTTCCTTTATGTTATTTTGTGGTTGCGAGATTTTGAGGTCAATTATGAGTTGGGAAGTGGCATGTATTTGTGATCATTTTCTTTTACGTAATGATCGAGTTGATGGACTACGATTAAGAGGCGAAGTTGAGCCTTTTTATGGGTATTATTAATAGAGAGGGCATGCAGTGAATGAAGGATTGAGAAATTTCTAAATAAAGTTGGTGTTGGAATAAGTGATTATAAGGGGGTTAAATAAATGTTGTCTTGCTTTGAGATAAATAGTAGAGTGGTGTTGCTTGAGCTAATTAATTGTGGATGTTATTGCATGTGTTGATTGGGGCTATTGAAGTTTGGTTTTTGGAATTGTTATTGGTCGATTTAGGTTTGGTAATTGTGATTTGGGATTCACTCTTCTATTTGTGTTGTCAATTTTAGAAAGATCGTAAGTGTAAATGGCGTTGGTATATAATGGTGAAGCGGATGCGAGATAGTTGTGGTTGCTTTGATTTTACGGCAACAAGTGGAGAGGAGGAAAATGCAACTTTTGTGTATAGGTGTCAGTTATGTCAATAGGTAAAAAGAGTTTGGAAGCGACTCTTTTCAACTTTTAGGTCTTTTGACTTTGGTAGAAGATTACTGACGAACCCCTATCGTCTAAAGGTAATCTCAATCTTCGATATCTTTAGTCATTGGTGCAAGAAAGGCTGAAGTTGTAAATTCGAAGTGGTGGTTGGTTAGAAAATCGTGGCATCGAGTCGAGTGATGGTTAGGAGAAGAGTGTTGGAATAAATTTGGATTGGTAATGTGTATGATGATATGCACAGATAGTTTAAGCGGTGTAATTGAGGTTATTGATTTTGAAATAATTGTTTTTCGCTTTAGCTATTGTTATTAGCTGATACGAATAATTCCTAAGAGGATGAGTGAGATGTGGATCTGGAGGTAGTCTTTCCCACAAGTGTAGTTGTTGTCTAGAGTATTGTAGTGGTGAAATTGACTGGTTAGGATTGGAAGTTATTGTCGAGGCTCTATTAGATTCGAGCAATCCCATGCTTCCACTTGAGCATTATGCAGGAGATAATGTGGTTGACGCACAATTTTTTAGATGGAGCATGCGGCCGTCAATTTTGCGTTACTTGAGTGTTAGCTCAGGTTTTTTTTTAAGAGAATCGGGTATATCACTTATGTGTGGAGTGTGTGATTTGTTTTTAGAGCTCGTTTTTAGACCCCAAATTCTTTGAGGTAACTACTGGAGCAGCGTGGCAATCGATGAGTATCGTCGATGTCCTGGGTGTTCTAAGACCAACTTGTTCTTGATATAAGTAAATTTTCGACATGAGTTGAAGAGTCGGGCCTTGCAGAGTGCGATTCGACTCAGGATTGCTGATCATCATACGAGGAAGGCGTTCTAGATTTTTGTACGCATTCGTACAATTCGGCATTCTACGAGGAGTATTTATCTTTGGCATCTAACAGTTTTGGCGACTTGAGCTTTGGACTCCAGTTTTGTGCTTTCATCTTCCTTGGACATTATGGACCTGCGTGATCCAGCTAGTTGGATCTAGAAATCAAATGGAAGAAAGAAAATCATTTTACATCATATGGGGGTAGCAAGAAAGGACTATCTAGCGTTGTTTGATAGACTGCCAACATCAGCTGTGCTGACACTCAATTTGGTCAACTCAAAGTTTGTATTTTGGTTGTAGTACGGTTATTCGATTGGTAACTTAGACGGTTCGACTTTAGAGTTGATGCGGGAATTTCCGTGCTTTGGCATCTATTAGTTGGTACGATTTATTAATGGGACTTCAACATTCGTTAAGGATAACGAGAAATTCATGGGAAAAATCTCTACTCAGGAAATACGAGTAGGTCTTCGTGATCTTTGGCATCTTTAGCAACGCATAATTATGTGGAAGAAGTATAACCCAAAGATGATTCTTCTTAACGTACTTTCCTCATTTGTGGAGGTGCCAATTTCAGATATGTTGATCGATTTTGAGAGTGATATTTTTCTTGTGCTTGTAAGTCGTCGTTGGTAGCAACTGTTGAATTTATTATTGAGGGATGAGATTCCGACGGTTATTATTGGTTAGTAATGATTAATTCGCGGGGTGAATTGTTGGAAATACTAATATGTTTGGCTGGTGGTATAGCTTTAAGGAAAAAGATTCTTGATAATTCGGAAAATATTTTCAGTTAAGGCTTGTCAGTTCATTGGCATTAATGGAAAAATTGTGTCAGGTCATGTTAAATGTTTTTTTTGTGATGCATATTCATACATGATCGTATTGTGGTGAGACCACTTTTGATCCGTATAAGACCTGGGAGATCATTGTTGTATGGATACGAGTTGAGATACAAGAGATATTAAGTGTAGGGATTTGGTAATATAGATCGCATTAGCATAATTAGGCGACAAGAGAGATATTCGCCAATCAACTTATCGATTGAGGCCAATCATATAGGTGGGGAAGGTTCAAATTTGATGCGAGCGATCGAGTTTTGTTTTGATTAATTGGTGACGGAAGTAAGATGGTGTTGTGAATTACGAAATTTACTGACCATATTGACTTGACTTAGGTCAAAGTCATCCGTGTGATTTGAGGTTTTGTATCATAAGTAATTAAAATTGGGCAAGCTATTCAATTAGTGGAAGATAAGTCAAGGGCAAAGTGTGACACGACCCACCCCGAATTTCACCCTGAAACCCAGAGTAAGTCGTGCGGGGACCACCTCCAAGGAAAATTTACTGAAAAGATTAAGAAAATCTCCCTTGCAGATGGACAACCCTAACTCGAAAATTTCATATTACACTCTTAATTCAACACTTCCGAACCTCACATAATATACAATAATCCTAAAGTATTCAGAGCTACTAAACACAA
>NC_020494.1:19369275-19372500 GCF_000184155.1 Fragaria vesca subsp. vesca | reverse complement strand
AAGGTGGACAGACACATATGGCTAGCTAGCATTTTCTATACATACTCTCTCATATATACATATTTATATTCACCGAAAATCCCATTTTCGGTAACTCTCTCAGAGAAATAAAAGCGTCAAAATTAATTGACGTCAAAACTCCAACAAAAGGAAATGTTCAATCATGAACCATAGCATGCATATTATTTCAAATAAAAGTCCACTCACAAATTAGGCCTAAGCCTGATGTCGATCTGGGGTCTCGTCTGCTCGAGCCTCCTCACGTCCTGTTCCAAATATAATATTAATTTCCCAACCAATAATCCAATATTTAATCAAAATAGGCAAAATTACCCGAGAGCCATAATTACGCTCATCATTGCCTAACTTCGATATTCTTAAATCGGAACGATCCGAACTTAAATATCGTACTCAACAGTCGTAAATACAACCTCTCCAAAATACGACTTAAATCCTACGGCCGGATGCTACATTAATTACCCGCCAAAAATACCACACTTCGGAAATTCACAAACCTATCCAAATCTCATCCAAAAATTCCAAAATTCACCTCAATAATATCACCTTAATATTCTACATCAAAAACCACAAAATTTCCCAAAACAGCGGCGGCCGGCGACCAACTCCGGCGACCTGCAAATGCTACCAAATTTTAACAGAAACTTCCTCTCAATCTCCTCTACAACTTTCATGACCAACACATCACCCAATTCCAAGCCTAACTAGGCTAATCGAACGAAAACAACTTAAAAGCCCTAGAAATTTCAACTCCACATTTCTCCTTACCTAGCTCAAGAGGGAGGGAGCTGCTTGGAGGGGTTGCTGCACGGGAGGAGGGCTACAAAACCGTGCCAAGCTTGCCCGGATTGATGGCCGGAGGAGGAAGTTCCGGCGACGTGATCCCTAACACAGTCGGACCTCTCGGGCCCGATATCTCCCTCACGGCGACGCTAGGGGAGCTGTCACCGGTCCAAGAAGGTTGCTGGGTTGAAGACCGATCGATTGGGACCGGTGCGGCGGCGGTCTGGCGGTCGGAAAACGGGACAGCGGGAGGGCTCGGGTGCGGGAGCGGGTGAGGAGAGAAAATCGGGAGGAAAAAGAATGGGTTTGGGCCTCACACCCCAAACCGGTCAATCACTTAAAAACTATCCAAATTCTAAAATTAAACACCCCGAAAATAATACCCGAATAAAAATTACCTTTTACTAGCTAAAATTTACCATTTTGTACCATCGTCGTATTTTCCTCATACGAATAATCCTCCGCACATAATCGTCCCCGAAACCCCTCTAGGGACCAATTAAACTATTTACTCAATGATCGAGACGGTAAAATTCTTATTATAATCAGGCTAGTAAATAAGGTAAAAAAAATATATATATATATATATATAAGGGTCGGGATGTGACAAAGTGTATTGTGTGAGTGGTGCCATGTGGATTGTTGGCAGAGTATGCCAGTTGACCCTAAGTTAGAGATTGGTTAAAGCATATGCTCACGCCTTGGGTTTGGTCGATAAGTTTTGATGTGCCAATGTAAGTGGAAAAGAATTCGGTTAACTGTTTCTACAAGTGAAAATGGTGTAATTTGTGATAGAAGAAAGTTTGAAGAGCATTGATGATGGGATGATTTAGCCTAGCACTTATTGGAGTCTGAGGTGAAAAGAAGTAATCTCTACCCCTTTGCATGATTTGAAATTTCGAGGACGAAATTTTTATAAGTATGGGAGAATTGTCACATCCTGGTTCTTAAGTTAATTTACGGTTATTGACTTTTAGGTTATTTTGACATTTTACTGAGTTGAGTAACCATTTACTATTTAAGGACCCTGCAGTTGACTTTTTGTAAGAAAACTATTTTGGGAAAATTTTCTTCATGAAAGTCGTGGAGGACGTTAAGCAGAGTTTGTAGGCATGTGGCACGCTTAAATCGGAGATAACATGTAAAAGTTGTCAGATAAAAGAGTAAGCATTATTTAGTAAAAGGTAAAAATTGTTGTTGGGTTTTATTTTTGGGGTATTAATTTCTGGACCGGGCCAAGAGGAGGGAAAAGCCCACCTCATTTCTCTCTCTCTCCCTTCCCTCTTCTCTCCCCCGAGCCCTTCTCCTACCGGAAGTTCCCCAGCGTCGTCCGCCGCCGTCCAGCCACCATCGACCGTCGCACCGGTCCCAAACGGTCGGCCGTCAACCCAGCTCTCTTCTTGGACAGGTGGGAGCTGCCCTAGCGCCGTCGTGAGGGAGAGAGATCGCCCGGAAGCTCCGACTGCATTGTGGAGTCCTGTCGTCGGAACTCACTTCTCCGGACGTCATCACCGATAATTCAGGTCTCATTTGGAAGTGTTTTCCCTGTGTAACAATCCCCTAGAAGGTAATTAGCCAATTCGAAGTGTGTAGGAGAATTTTCGGGCTAGGGTTTGAATTAGGGATTTTTGGATGTTTGGGTTCGATAACCCTAGTTAGCCTTAGAATTGGACTAAGTGCTAGTTATGAAAGTTGTTGTGTTTGATGAGAGGATTATTCTGTTAAAATTTGGGAGGCATTGAACGTCGCCGGAGTTGGGCTGCCAAAATCATATCTACACCGTTCAATATGTAGTTCTATATATATGAGTAGATCATTTCTGTAAATTTTCAGAAATTTTTGTGATCATTAAGGCATTCAAAACTACTATTTATAATTATAAACATGAACGGTTCAAGTTTGGTAGATTTGGTTTGTTCATTGATTTAATCTTGTTCGACACCGATCAACAAATTGGTTGAAAATTTGCAGAATTGATCTATATATAAGGGCATCTCCAACAATGGTTGCCATACCCAAACCCATACTCAAAACCCATAAAAATTCATCTCCAACAATTAAAACCCATACCCAATTATGGGTTCCTACTACACAGACGACCCAAAATGGGTCGAGTTGCAAGGAGGAAACCCAAAACTGCAGACGCGGGACCCAGATGGCGGCAGAAGGCAGCAGGTGCACGTGAAAGACTGGGTAACGACAGGAGCTACGCGCGGCGAGCTTCGTCTGTGGAGAACGCGCGCTAAAGACAGAAAAACGGGCCGGCGAGGAGCGCGCGGGAGCGCGAGACGCGCCAATCACGCGTGAGCAGGAGATGCACACCTGCGGTTGAACCACGTGAGCTCGCTTCTGACCCTCCAATGGTCCAAAAACGACTCGGCCCAGATTGAATGATCATTCAAAATCGTCAGGTCCAGAAAAAAA
>NC_020494.1:19367033-19368902 GCF_000184155.1 Fragaria vesca subsp. vesca | reverse complement strand
CCTCATATATGTCAAAAAAGAAAAATGATCCCTTAGAGAAAGAGCCTGATATATAAATATATATATATATATATATATATTTATATCAACTGTAATCTGATTGAATTTGGCCTTTAAGTGATTTAATTTTTTGTATCACACACATAAATTAATATGACTGACGAAGATATGATACGAGAATATGAGTACATGAAAACCAAAAGTTTAATTTGGTAGGCATCAATGTACGTAATGCAACTTTTATTTTCATCGATAATTTTAATTAAGCAGCTAACTAATTGTTTTATGTCAATGTGACGATTCATTTTCTGTTTTAGTATAATGACCTCGGTAATAACTGATAAGTTCAGTTGATGAAGTGGTACCATAACTTCTCTTCCTTTAGCTTTCAATTCCAGACTTGTCGTCTCTAATATTTTCTGGAAATTAATGGAAACACATACAGACATGCATGGAAATATATATGATCATGACGCGGATGGTAAGCGATTGACTATCAGTATCATCATCTATGCATGCATATCAGAATCGAACTTAGAATATACGTAGCTTATCATCACGTACCATTAGTCCATTACTGGCCCTAGGGGTCTTCCTCAAGTTGTGGGAACTATTCTCGTAAGAAGAATATCAAGTTATAAAGCTTTTTTTTTTTTTTTTTCTAATGTCATAATCAAAATACTAGTAGCTCTGATATAGCAGTAATGGACCATTGCTAGTCAATGCCGTGCGAAGTGTGGCAAATGATAAAGATCGGTATTTTGTTTAGTGTTAATCGTTGTCATTCCATTTGGTGATGATGGTGATGATATAACCAATTGTTTCCACAGTAGATGGTGATGATATAACCAATTGTTTCCACAGTAGATTAGCTATCGTGAAAAAGTAACATTGTTTTCTTCTTCTTATTCTTCATGCTATTGACTTGATAAAAAGAAGACCTACAAAAGCAATAATCAAAGAAAATAATGTATCTATCTAAAATCCCGATATTTTTTCCCGAATATCACCTATATATCCAATATCTTTTTTTTTCAAAGTACTGATAGATGTACCGATACCGATATTTTAATCATTGGGTAATACTAGTGTACCTCTATAATTAAGTACTAATATTTTTATCAAAAATGTACTAAAATCGAATCTTTCTGATATCTCCATCGAAATTTCTATTTTTCAGACTATCAATATCTTCCCAATACCCGATATTTTATTCCTTGGATGCAACAGCCATCCATTCCAAACTGATTGTCTATTTGTTTAATTCTTGTTTTCTTCAAGTATTTTTCAAAGTCGTCATCTGCCTCATTTTCTATAGCTACAAATTAAGAGGCTTCCTTGAGTTCTCTTCTTCATCTTTTCTAATCTTCGTTTTCACAACCTCGATCATCATGTCTTACGAGAAGTTCTCCAAGACCACCGGTGCTAATTTTCCACCAACGGGTATTCTGGTGAGCTCTAGCAACCCCTACTATAGCCATCCTGCTCATCATCAACATCCTGGTCAATAGGACAAGAACTAGGAATGTGTTTTTGTCACATCCCGGTTCTTGAGTTAATTTGCGGGTATTTACTGTTGGTGTTACTTTGACCTTTTACTGATTTGAGTAACCGTTTACTATTGGAGGACCATAGAGTTGACTTTCTGTAGAAAAATAATTTTGGGAAAATTTCCTTAAAGAAGTTGTAGAGGATGTTAATATGAGTTCATAGACATGTTATACGTTCAAATCGGAGTTAACATGAAAAAGTTATCAACAAAAAGAGGTAAATTTTGAGTTGGTAAAAATGGGGTAAAATTTAGTGGGTTTATTTTGTTGGGGTTTTAAGTTGGACCGGGTGTGGAGCAGCCCAACAACCCCCCCCCCC
>NC_020494.1:19364856-19366786 GCF_000184155.1 Fragaria vesca subsp. vesca | reverse complement strand
TACCCCTCCCCTCCCTCCTCCTCTCTCTCTCTCTCTCTCTCTCTCTCTCTCTCTCTCTCTCTCTCTCTCTCTCTCTCTCTCTCTCTCTCTCGTGAACTCTCCTGACCCGCCGGAACCCAACCTCCGTCCGCCGCCGTCCGGCCGCCATAGACCGCCGGACCACCTTTGATCGGACCCCCGTCGCCCCCTCTCTCTTCCTGGGCCGGTGACTGACCGTGTAACACCGCCGATCAAGAGAGTTTCCGCCAGAGACGCCGACTGTCTTTTCGCCGGAGTTCCCTCCTCTGGCCACCATAAGTCGTGATTTTTGGCTCATCTTGTAGCTGTCATCAAGGTTAGTAATCCCTCAAAAGGATTTGGCTAAATTCGATCTTGGTAGGGAGAAATGTATAATTGAAGTTCTAGGGCTCAATTTAAGGTTTTGGTTCGATTAACCTAGTTAGGCTTAGAAATAGGTTTTGTGCTAGTTAAGGACGTTGTTGTGTGGGTTGAGAGGATTGTTGTGTTAAAATTTGAAAAACATTGGAGGTTGCCGGAGTACGGCTGCGGCGCCGCCCCTTAGGGGCAGTTTTTCCTGTTTTTGGGTTTGTTTTCATGAGGAGTTTAATGAAGTATAGTTTAGAATTTTTGGAGGAGTTTTGATAAGGTTTGGAATTTTTCAATGGTTAAAGATTTTAGCGGTTGTTAGAATGAAAATCCGGCCGTTGGATTTTCGTGGTAATTATTCTAAAATGTTAAAATTAGTGAATTAAGGTTGAGGTGGAGTTTGATGTGAATCCGGTAAACTTAACCCTAGTAAGGGTAGTGGGTTAAGCGTTTGGGTGTTTAAATTTAAGTATTTATTTTCCGGAATTGAAGTTTGGTCCTAAGCATGGTTGTTGTATCAAGATTCGAGGAGACCTCACTTGAGTGACGATTCGGAATTCGTCAGGCTTAGGCCTAAATTTTGTGAGTGGACATTTTGGTTTTAAATAAATATGCGTGCAAGACTTTATAATTTACTATTTTATTTTCCAAGTTTATATTATAATTTTGGGTTTATAGAATGATTGGAAATTATTGGAGATCGTTAATGATTTATGGATTTTGAGTTGGGTAATTGTTTTAGTATTTGAATTATGATATTCTTTTGATCTCTGGATTTGAGATTTCTTTAAGGATTTGAGTATTGCCTAATTTTTGAAACATGTTAATTATTTGAGTTATTTATTTCATTGAACATTTTAACGTGTGGGACACGTCATTGAATTTAATTAATTTTCTTGCTTTGAAATTTTCCGAGTACGGTTGGGAATCGTACTTATGCTCGATTTATGAGTTTTGGGAAAACTCATATGAATTTATATTTTCCCTTCTTATGCCATACTTGTTGGATTATTTATGATATTCATGCTAGCGTGTTGTTCCCCCTTTCGAGGTGATGTGCCTTCCACGTTTCTAGCGGAGTCACGCAAGCCATTTCCGCCTTCGGGTGATGTGATGTAGTTAACAACATCACGCATGACACGACCCACCCCGAATTTCACCCTGAAACCCAGAGTAAATCGTGCGGGGACCACCTCCAAGGAAAATTTACTGAAAAGATTAAGAAAATCTCCCTTGCAGATGGACAACCCTAACTCGAAAATTTCATATTACACTCTTAATTTAACACTTCTGAATATCACATAATATACAAAAATTCTAAAGTATTCAGAGTTACTAAACACAAGCGGAAGCAAGAAAACACGAGTAGGTTGAACAGGTAACCTACTGATGAAAACTGGCCGAAAAGCGGGTGACTATGCCTCGTCTCCTACTAGATCCAACCCGAACTCTGCAGACTGGGCAATTTAAAACGAAGGGCCCAGGGGAAAACATTTAATAACGTTAGAGTGAGTGGACAAAAATAAATTAATAATTAAAATATTTATGTTTCCCAAATTAATTT
>NC_020494.1:19322874-19364412 GCF_000184155.1 Fragaria vesca subsp. vesca | reverse complement strand
TGCTAGGGCTCCTCTCACCGGTCCAGGAAGGCTGCTGGGTTGGAGGTCGATCGATTGGAACCGGTGCGGCGGTCTGTGGCGGCCGGACGGCGGCGGACGGCGGTGGTGAAGTTTCCCGGGTGGAGGGAGAAGAAACGTGGGTGGGAAGAGAGAATCGGGAGAGAGGGAGAAGAGAAAGGAAGAAGAAAATGGGTTGGGCTCGGCCCAGCCGACCCAACATTCCTTTTAACCCAAAATTCCAAAATTCAACACCCCGAAAAAATAATACCCGAATAAAAATTACCTTTTACTAGCTAAAATTTACCATTTTTACCGTCTTCGTATTTTCCTCATACGAATAATCCTCCGCACATAATCGTCCCCGAAACCCCTCTAGGGACCAATTAAACTATTTACTCATTGATCGAGACGGTAAAATTCTTATTATAATCACGCTAGTAAATAAGGTAAAAATATAAGGGTCGGGATGTGACAACGCAAGTCCTGCACCCTCTCCGTTATCATAACGTGAAGATGTAGGGAGTATGAGAGAATTTTTTCTTGGAGGCACCCGAGCCTGGGAGGCTCACTTGTATGGCTATATATATATATATGCTCTTTATTTATTGTTGTTGTCTTGACTAGCAGGGCTAGTCCATCTTTTTGATGTTCTTTTTTACGAAAGTCTTTATGAATCCTTGTTGTTGTTTTGACTAGCCATTATTTTGGTACAATCTTCTATAAAGGTTATTAATTATCTTTGTCGATATTTTGACTAGCGAGGCTAGTCCGTATTCTCGGGATTTTCTTTTGAAGGCATTATCAACACTTGCATGCAACGGATTTATTGCGTATTGGAAAATGGGAAAGTATTTAAGTTTTGGTTTCTTATCCTATGTTTATTTTCGTCCACTCACTCTAACGTTTTAAAATTACTTTCCTCTGGGTCTTTTGGTTTCAAATGCCCAGTTTGCAGGCTAAGTTTATTTAGTAAATTACTATAAAGTTACTAACCAAATTTCAGTTTACAAATACATCCTTTACATAATATCTCACACATTTAAGGACAAATATTAACAAATTTGGACAAACTAATATCCACATACCATCTGTCACTATAATTTTACCAAAATACATTTATCTACATATCAACTGCGCGTATGCTACTGTCGAACGAGTAACACACTGCCGTGTAGCACAATAGCACATTGGGTGTAGTAGCACCTAACAGTAGCACATATGCTACTGCCAAGTAGCACAGTAGCACAGTAGCACCTGATAAAAAGATGTTATTGCAATTTTTTTCAGGCAATTCTCCGAAATCAAATAAGGCTGCTACTGTCGCGATAAGAGAACTTCATAAAACTGCTACTGTTGCTATTAGAAACTTTCTGCTACTAACGACGAAATGGCTATTGCTATCGCGAATCTAACTGCTAATGCCGACTTCTACTAGTAATTTGTCTGCTACTGCCTACGTTTGCTACTCATCCCACTCTGCTATTGCTTATTTCTGCTACTCAGCAGAGCGCGCTGCTACTGTCCACTTTGATGATAGCATTGCTGCTATTGTATGTATCACTGCTAATGAACTTTAAAATTGCATCTATCACAACAATGGTTTAATCCGATAAACAAACCTCATTCAGATCAACAAATCTTATTCATGTCCTCAAAACAAACCTCATTCATATATGAAATCACCTACTAATCAACCCAAACCCAAACCAATCAACCTCATTTATATCACTGCTACTGAGTAAGATGAATGAGAGACAGTGAGGAATTAGATCACAAAGCATCTCATACCAACTGAAGATCAAATCCATGAACATCTCATACAAATTGAAGATCAAATCACCTTCAAATTCGAACTAAAGACTTGACCGGATCATGACAAGGTGCTAGCCTATGAATATGACGACCATATCATATCACCTTCAAATTCAAAGTAAATACTTGACCAAGTTAATGTACTGCTACTGCCCTGTAGCCTGAGGTTCCTCTTGAAGGCGGCGACGTCGCTCCTCTTGAAGGCGACGACGGCGCTGAACCCTCGACTTCCTATAATGACGAAACTGAGCCTTAGCCGCTCCACCTCCAAGCACAACCTCTCCTTCATGTTCCGATTCTTCCCGATGTGGATCTTGAACTTGATTCCGACCTCCACGAGCGGCTACTCTAGCTCCGTCGCCCTTTGTCGTCGTCTGCGGCGCATCGAAGTCGTCCTCAGAGTTCTTGTCGCCGGTGACGAAGAGGGTGTAGTCGACAGGGACCCAACCCCAGTCGATGCCGAAGAGCACGGTCGTGGGGTGCACATGGTGCGGCGGCAGCGGTGAGGCAGTGGAGTTTGAGGAGGAGGGGCAGCGATGATGGTAAGGGGAGAGAGAGAGAGAGAGATGACAGTAGATCTGCAGAAAAAAGACGGAGAGGGGAAGAGAGTGAGAGGAAAGATGGGGATAGAGGGTATTATGGTCATTTGGTAGCAAAAATTTGGTTCAGATCTGATGCTCTTGGTTTTGGGCTTAGGCTCATGTCTTAAACTGTATAAAAGTTAATGAAAGTGGGCTTTTTGTGTTTTTAAATTTGGTCATGTGCTACTATGTAATTTTCTCAAGTTTATTTGAGGTCAAACATTCATGAAGTCGAGGCATAGTCAGAGGTTGCTTTCGCTTATTCTTTATTCATTAGTTTCGTTCATTATTAGATGCTCTGAAAATCCAGTAGTAAAGTATTAACTGTCTTGTTGTTGGTGGTGAAATTCTTTTAGATTAGTATTTATTATTTTGGGAGATGTGATGAACTTGGGAAGCAGGAAAGCTCCAGGAGTTGAGGATGAATGATTTATAATATAAGTGTTTATCTGGAATTTTTCAGGTAAGGGTTGTCCATTTTCAAGATAGATTATGCCAATTTTTTGATAAATTTTCCTTGGAGGTGGACCCCGCAGGATTTACGGGTTTCAAGATGAAATTCGGGGTGGGTCCTGTCAATTTTAATTGTGTCGACTGCTCTGCTATTTTTCTCTTACGATACTTGTTAAATAAAGCTAAAGCATCTATAATTACAAGTTTTTAATTATGAGGAAAAAATTTACTGAAAGATAACAAAAAGGAATACTTAAAGAAACGACTAAAACTGTTTACATAGAGTTGCACGAGAAATCAATCACAATCATTGATTAATTACGAAAACATATTAATTAAAAAGACAAAAAAAAAACTAGAAATATGTTTTAATTGTAATATTAAAGGGAAAAACAATCAATCATTGGTTAGGATTAGAAACCTATATTAAAAAGATAAAGAGAACCACGTAATTAAACCTATATTGATTAAGATTTTTCTTTACAAACAAACACCCCTGAGAAGTTGAACACTCCTCTATCCAAATTGATTATTGTAATTAATATTTTATATGTTAAACTCTTTAATAGAGCTAACATCATTTTTCAACTGACAAATTATATACGTGGTCAATGTGTTAGCTAACATAAGACATATGATTGAGAATTGTCACTTTTGGAAGGAGTATGTTCCATCTCTTACCCTTGTCTTCTCATTAAAAAAAAAAACTGACAAATTATATGAAAATATGACCTATTCAAAAAAGTGATTGACGTTAGCTGAACGACGTCAACTGAACCCTTAGCCACTCCACCACTGATTGGTCTACCCGTATCTGAACTTCGATCATTAGCCATTTGAATATGATAAGGTTGGCCAACTTGGCCGTGCTTCATACGAGTGATACGACTATAAATTCTTCTTCGTCTATCTCATTTATTTACACAGAGTAGAAGATACAGGCTGCTTCAAACGTACCACCTTTCTCTTATCTTGTAAACCTCCTCCTCATCATCATGTCCGAGCCTTGGAATTCCGGCCTCCTTGACTGCTTCTCCGATCCCAAAAGCTGTAATATTACCTCACAACCTACTCCGATCCATCTTTGTAATTAATTTGCTCGAAACTAATTTTTTGTGTATGTATCTATGCACAGGCTGCCTAACATATTTGTGTCCTTGCGTCACCTTTGGCCGGATAGTTGAGATTGCGGATAAAGGATCTACATGTAAGCACCATATATCTCCTCTGATCCTTCTGTATCGCTTTGTTTTCCCTTACTTGCTACTTGCTAGACAGATATCATTGAGATCTAATTGTGTTCTATAAATGTAGCTTGTTGTTTAGGTGGAGCAGCGTATGTGTTGGTAGCTCTTATGTTTGGTTGTCCTTGCCTCTTATCTTTTCGCTACCGATCCAGACTGAGGCAGCAGTATTCTTTGGAAGGGAACTCTTGTGGTGATTGTTTGGTTCACTGCTTCTGCGAGACCTGCGCCTTGTGCCAGGAGTATCGTGAGCTCCAAAGTCGCGGTTTCAACATGTCCATTGGTACGTCGTTTTGTAAATCTCTTTCCAAATTCTTAACTTCGTCATTTTCATTCTAGTTGATAATGTTAGTTCACTGCTAATATAAAGAAGAGAGTAAAAAAAATCGATCAAAACATATGCATGCATGCATGGTGGTCAACCATATATCTATCTAATTGTCAAGTAAATGGATGACTTTGAAAATATAGAGTTTATATAATAATTAGAGAGGTGTACATGCAAGAAAATTAAAAAATAGTAAAGAAATTAAGAAAAGTAGATCCATATATGAATTTGAATTCTATATTACAATGTTTTTCGATCCATCATTGACCTTAGATTAATTAGCGTTAATGGTCTAAATATTCTAATTCTTCAATGAATTGTTTCAAGATGGCAAGGAAATATGGATGCAAAGAACCACAAAGTGGCAATGGGCTCAGTTCCCCCCGTGGTGGAGGGAGGCATGAGTCGAAATAAATGAGAACAAGAAGATTTATGCTGGGACTATCGATTTGTACTTGGAAATATAGATGGGAGGAACTATGAAACGGCAATGGCTCCAATAAGTCGGAAATAAGTGAATATGGTACAATAAAGTTTACGTTATCCATTGTAAACAAGATTATACTTTTTTGTACCATATATATTATCATCGAATTGAAATCAGTTTGATATGTTTAATTTAATAAACTCTTAATTGGTATCAAGGCTTAAGCCACTGGTTCCACCAAACCTTTCAACCTAGCTAGCTTGTTCAAGTCTTCCTAGCTAGTTTAAATTTATATTTATTTGTAAACATCACACCAAAAAAGAAAAATAGTTTCTACATAAATACTCTCATATCGAAATGGTTAATACAGCATAGTACTATGGGTTTGACTGTTATATACATATGAATAATATAGATCAAGTTGTGAACTGTCTGATCATATAACACGTATGTTTACGCTTGATATATGTTATATACATACGTATAATAAAAAAGCCTATAATAACATCACTGTCACATTTCTAACGCTCTATCGCCGGTCCAATTAACCTTCAAATCGGAGTAGCACACACGCACAGATACAGAGCCACGTAGGCGTTTGTGGTCGCGTCAACGCGCGCGTGAGTGACATGACTGATGCAGCAGCCATCCAGTCTAGACAGATTGTCTAATTCTTGTTTTCAAGTCTTTTTCATCAAGTCTCATTCAAAGTCGTCATCTGCCTCATTTTCTATAGCTACAAATTAAGAGGCTTCCTTGAGCTCTTCATCTATCCTAATCTTCGTTTTCACAACCTCGATCACCATGTCTTACGAGAAGTTCTCCAAGACTTACGGAGATAATTCTCCACCGACGGGTATTCCGGTGAGCTCCAGCAACCCCTACTATAGCCATCCTGCTCATCATCAACATCCTGGTCAATATGACAAGAACTCATCCCAAATGCCTGCTCCTCCTCCTCCTCCTTATCAACCCCGCCCTGGAGCAGCCACTGAGCCGTGGAAATCCGGCCTCTGCGATTGCTTCTCCGATCCCAAAAACTGTAACTCGATCACTCCATCTACACTAGCTTGTTCTTCTCCAATCAATCTATCTAATCTGGTCCAAGTAATTTAATTGAAACTAACTAGTTGTATGTGTAATTGTATATGTATTACAGGCTGCATAACCTTTTGTTGTCCATGCATCACTTTTGGTCAAATTGCTGAGATTGTGGACAAAGGCTCTACATGTAAGTATCACTAAGTATCACTTGATAGCTTCTCCTGTTTCATTTCCTGGTGAATCTATCTCTGTTTCATTATAAATTGAGATTTTAGCCTTAGTTTAGAAATTTGATTTGGTAATATTAACTGGTGTTGCATATGATTGTGTATATGCAGCTTGTGGTGCGAGTGGAGCACTATACACACTGATAGCTTGTGTGACTACTTGTCCTTGCATCTATTCATGCTTCTACCGCTCAAAGATGAGGCGGCAGTACTCTTTGGAATCAAGCCCTTGTGGTGATTGTTTGGTTCATTTCTTCTGCGAGCAATGCGCCTTGTGCCAGGAGTACCGTGAGCTCAAGAGTCGTGGTTTCGACATGGCCATCGGTACACACAAACTTAAATCTAGCTATAATTTCAGACTTTTCATTCTCATTATGCAACCCAGAAATCTAAGTCACAAGCACATAGAAGCATCTCTTTCAATTACTTGGAATCCAGGATAAACATGGTCAAGTGATAATTAAGTACGTAGTAGTACTACTACTTTGACTGCTTATGGCCGGTGAATTTCTATGAGGACGAACACATATAGAGAACTTTGGTGATAATTTGAACTGAGGTTTCTGGAAAGACATTCGTAGTAGAAATGATTTGGTGAGGAAAAAAACATGAAAGCTAGATAGAAATGTTTTTTTTCAAAGTTCAAACAAAGTGGGCGTTTAAAAATTAAAACATCTAGAAGCTAGAAAATAAATACCTTGCGAAATGTGAAAGAAAAGTAGATGGGATTTGAGTTGTATATTGCACATTTTTCTTCCTTTGGACCGCTTTATTAAATTAGTGCTGGCTTCTGGCATACATATATAATCTAATGAAGTTGTTTAACCAAATCAATTTATTTGATTTATTGTATTTAGGATGGCATGGAAATATCGAAGAAAGGAACCGTGAAGTGGCAATGACGCCAGTGCCCCCGATGGTGGAGGAAGGCATGAGTCGCGATAAATAGATATAATGGAACAGAATGAGCTAGCAGCCTTTATATATCTGTTGCATGTTATTATGTAAAAATAAAATCTGTGTTATGAGTTATATGAATACTTATTGTTACAAGTTTGTAAGATGATGGATTTGTAATTAAGATGTAATTTCTCCTTTGGTAAAGAAGAATGAATTTCGTTATAATAATATTCCATTAGATCGACCGCCTTTTCTCATTTGCTTGTTAATTTGTAATTGTTTTTCCGGTCAAATTAATGGTTCATGTTATAGCTAGCTCTAACTAAAATAACGGATTACACATCCTACACTCGATCATGAACCATTATTCTCCGGCGCCAACATGCATTTGAGTATATACACCAATTAATCAAATAAATACTCTTAATTTTCTAGATTAAAAACCTTCTTTTTATTTTATTTTATCAAGGACGAGAGTCTATTAATAATAATTGAAAAATACATAACATGATACAAATGCATCGAAGGAAAGTAAGAAAACATAACAAGATATACAAACACATCTATAAGCATAACAAGATGCACATACGCATCTATAATAAAAATAAATAAAAGATAACCATGATGCACAAACACATTTATATTGAGAAGTAACCAAGACGTGACTTGATGCCGAATTACATCGTTTAGCTGCAAATAAGTAATATAACACGATAACAGCGTAAATGTGATAGTAATCGTAACTGTAACCGATGGTATGACCACCATGACCACCTAGGAGAGGTGATTCCATATGTTGAAAACTTAGAGAATAAATAATAACATTTTCTGCTTGAGGACAATCTGGACAGATAATATTCTATTATCATAATGATATATGACCTCCCCTAGCTGGATTCACATTTTCCAAAAACTCTTCAGTTCTCTTAGCTTTTAAAGATGATATATCAATTCAGTTTCCCTTAAACCCTAATCATGCATGGAATATTCGACTGGCATAAGCAAATAGGAGTGTTATTTTAGTACTGTGATGGAAGTTTTCAATCGGAGGAAGCAGCAGTGCAGCTCACCTGTGGTTTCCGCGTTACCGGAAAAGAAAGATAAAACGTATATATAACGACAAGCGGAGACTTGTAGTCAAGTCAAGCTAGGCCATGCAAAGGCCCTACTTTCAATATCAAAATACTTTGAATTTTCCAAGTCCTCTCTCTACCTCGATCATCTGTTTACATCGATCCGTCAAGTTGAAGCAAGCAAGCTAGCTTAGTTAGTTAACTGAGTTCTCATTTCTCCAATCTTATCTGCAACACGTACACCATGTACTCGTCAAAGCCGAATTCGAAAGAGAAGTTTTCGGATACGTCGAACACCGATGCTTCTTCTCCGCCGACGGGTGTTCCGGTCAGCTCCAGCAACCCTTACTTCAGTAGTAGTCAAGATGATCATGACAACAACAGCTCCCAAATGCCGGCTGCTCCGCCATACCATCTCCGCCCTAGAGCCCCCGAGCCGTGGAAGACCGGCCTCTTCGACTGCTTCAACGATCCCAAAAACTGTAACTAGCTAAATCGATCTATATTATTACTCATCATGTCCCTTCAGTAATTTGCTCGAACTAATTGATTTGAAATCAATGTGCAGGCTGCACAACGTTCTGGTGCCCTTGCATCACTTTCGGCCAGATTGCAGAGATTGTGGACAAGGGCTCTACTTGTAAGCACCAATCTATTTCTCGGTTTCATTAATTTTTTATTGAGGTTTAATTTGGGAAGTAATATATATTGGTGTGGTATAACTTGTGCATGTGGGCAGCTTGTGGTGCAAGTGGAGCACTATACACACTGATATTTTGTGTGACTGGTTGTCCTTGCTTCTATTCATGCTTCTACCGCTCCAAAATGAGGCAGCAGTACACACTTGATGCGAGCCCTTGTGGTGATTGCCTGGTTCATTGCTTCTGCGAGTACTGCGCCCTGTGCCAGGAGTACCGTGAGCTGCAAAATCGCGGTTTCGACATGGTCATCGGTACCTAATTTTAACCACCAATCTCTTCTTCAATTCCAGAAAATTATAGTTGACAACATCTCGTTTTTCACTACAAGTTCTTTTGTTTGTTCCCCTTCTTTTATTCTTTTGTTCTAGGACTATGATAGCATGAAGCCATGAACATCGTTATTACTCAATACTTAATTACATATGTTCATTTCTGTTTGAGGGTTGTGAAAAGTTTTTATATACTTGAAAAAGGGAGAAAGAGAATCAAGGAAACGTTCTTGAGGCCTGTAAATTAAGCTTTTAAGAAAAGTAGATGGAATGGAATTTGTTGAATTGACCTGTTAGATTGGATTAATTAATGATGAAGACAAATAATTTAGACTAATGACAAAGTTTAATCCACAAATCAAATATTGTGTTCAGGATGGCATGGAAATATCGAGGAAAGGAACCGTGAAGTGGCGATGAATCCAGTGCCGCCGGTCATGGAGGAAGGCATGAGTCGAGATAAATGAAATCAACGAAGGAGCTCAACAAGTTAGGGTTCATATAAATACTCGAAGTTAATGGTGTCCCTTCTTGTAAAATATGTGCATGAAATTTTGAATTATTCAGTGTTGTAAGGAAATATAGTTTCTAGTCGGAGGAGGAGTTTATGTGACGAATGCAATTAATCTTCTTTGCACGATGGATAAATAAAATGGACAAGTGAGAAGATCTTAATTCTCATGTAGATCGATTTATTTGCACTAACTAAAACCGAACCGTTGGCGGCGATGGTGACGTCAATGTTATCAAGCATAGGTAAAAAGTGTGGTAGATTTGTATTTCTTGTTTTATTATATTCAATTGTAGGGTCTTCGACCTGTAAGTTAGCGAGATATTGGTCTCCTCTCACTCTTTCTAGTTTGATCGAGTTTGAGACTCATGCTCTTTGTTGTTATTTAATTTTCTACGTTGTGTTTGTAAGTTTCTTAACTGAGCTTGTTTCTTAATTAATAAATTATGAGAAATTTTATTAACACATCCCTAATTATTAGATACACATCTCATTTTTAATACACCACCTATTGACTTTATTATTTTAACATTCTATTAGATACACATACCCAACATTTCTACAATACCCTCACTAAATACACAATCCATTTACTAAATACACATACTTTTTTAGACCTGTTACTCAATTTATTCAAAAAAAGAAAAAGAAAAAAGAGAGGATTATATATATAGCATCATCCCAAGTTCTAGTTTGGTGTCAGTTTGAACGACCTAGCATGCGTGAATAGTAGAATCTAAATTTCAAACTTCAATTTGTACTATCGATAGTAAAACCTTGATAATTTAATATTTGATAAATTAATAACCTTGATTATATAATATTTTTTGTCAGTCCCGAAATAAAGAATTAGCAAAATTGTCGTCAATAAATTAACAATCCCGATTAAATAATATTTTTTTCCGGTCCCGACATTATTAATTTATAGAGGTTTAAATTATAGGGCTTAGTATCTTCACATACGTTGTTCTCGTATAAAAGAAGAAAACTCTTAAGCGAGATATTTTATTTCAACAAGTTTTCTTTACTTTTGATATGAATGTCTCTTTTGGTAATTTTACGTACCCACAAAGTCTTATATAATTTGTATAAAAAAAATATGTGTATTTAGCATTTAGGGATGTGTTAATAAAATTTCTCATAAATTATTTATTTTTCTGGAAAAAAAAACCCGAACCGTCAAAATCGAGTCACCCATCAGACACTGAGATCCATGTCAAGGTACAAAATGGCATCTTTATCACCCCACTTTCGAAATGAAACGGGCCCATGGATCAGCTTTCAACGTTTATTAGTACGGGGCCCAGAGCCCACTCCTCGGTTCTTTCTCTCTATTTCCCGCAATTACCGTGTTTGTTTCTTCTCAAAAAAGCATTGGCCGCATCATAACGGTTAGCATGGCACTGATATTTGCTTTGGATTTGCGCCATTAGGTTAAACATTTTGGGTCGAGTAGCAGTAGCTTTCCACTAATCAAAAGTTGTCTCCTCGCAGAGACCTCGTTGATACGCAACAACAATGCCCTCAAAAGACAAAGAGAAAATATAAACATAAACGACGATACCAAAGTAGCATCCCAATCGAGACCTCTGTTCCCTCTTGTGTTCTCAGAGCCATTGTTACAAACCCACATGGTGGTGTGCATAAAACTGTGACACCCCACTAGAGCTTTGTTAATTGTTTAGGTTATGAGAGAGTGAATCAAGAGAGTGAGGTGATGGAGGCAGCAGAGCTGGAGCTGGAGAGGCGGAGTAGGTTCTTGAGTAGTTTGATTCAGAAGAAGAAGGCGGTGGAGCAGAAGGACCACCATGACATGCTCAATGTGAGAGTCAGGGCGTCGGACATGCCAGTCGCTTTGCAAAACTGCGCGTTTCGGCGTGCCAGGGATCATCTTGACTCCGAGCCTGGGAAGCTCGACAGTAAAAAGCTTGCTTTGGCTCTTAAGAAGGTCATATCTTTTTACTTTGTGTATTTCTGGGTTTTTGATATTGTGGGTTTTGTAGTGTGTGGAGTTTAAGATTGAATGTGGGCATTTGCATTGTTGATTGAAGTGTTTTGAGTAATGGGTATTGTTCATCTGATTGTTTAGCCGTGTAGGATACAAAGTAGTAGTGCTTAGTTTCAATGTGCTCAATGCATATTCTTATTGGGTATAGATTTGGATAAACTTAATCATGTTGAATCTTTATGTTTGTGATCTTATCTATATATTTTTGTTCAATAAGGATGTTGAGTGTTCTTAGGAAGTGAAAGGTAATAAGGAGAAATGAAAAGACTTGGACTCAGGTTGCTATGAATTCCCACAATTGACTATCAACTAAGCAAGCATATATATGTTGATACTCATAGTAGTTGAAGGAAATTACCAAAATTTTCCAAATATGATTGTGTTTCCATGAGCTATTGAACTGAAATTTTATGTAATTTTCTTCTCTATTACTTGATTTATGAATTATAGCCTCAATGAGTTTTGGTTTCTCAGATTTACACCTCAAGTATTGATTTGTAGAATATCTTTGGATTCAGAGGGTAGGGAACTAGGGATGAATTTCAATCGTTTTAGTTGGTTGTTTCCAGACTATAAGACCTTCTTATTTCTTCAATTCTTCGTGTTTTTATCTTGAATACAAATAGTTCACAATATTTTTGTTACTTGACAGGATTTTGATTCATCATATGGCCCAGCTTGGCATTGCATTGTGGGAACTAGCTTTGGTTCATATGTCACACATTCCACTGGAGGATTCTTGTATTTTTCGATCGACAAGGTTTACGTCCTTCTATTCAAAACAGCTGTTGAGCCTTTGGACCATTGATAGTTCCTACAGAATTGGTTCTATGCTTGTCCGTGTGATGACATTGTAATTTGGCGCTGCCAATTCTCTATGTAAAATTACAGATGAATTAACTGTAATCATCCTTGTTCCCTCTTGTAGTTGCTTCACGCTGCTGCGTTTAAGAACAAGTGAGTGATCGATAATTTCTTCTGATAAGTGGCAAGAACTTTTTTGTTCCTTTTGCTACAATACTTGTATTTTTCTTGGTGTACGATTTATCTGTAATGCTGTCAAATTTTTGATTTACATGTGGCCTTGGACCGCACAGCATTGTTTGCGTACAAAGACAGCAAAGCTTTGTGATATTTTCCTTTTTCCTACATACACAATATTTCCTCATATTTGTCCCCATCTGCAATCCCAAGTGCTAAACAGCCTAGTATAAATCTTATTTCTTCTTCTCAAAAACTGACTAGTTCAGGTTATATCTTTGATCATCTTCTCCTGTTATCATTGCTTAAACCCAAAACATGGAGATCCCACAGTTTCTGGAGTCCCAAGAACATGAAGCTGTTGACAAGTCTGCACAGAAGGTACCAATTCTGCCTTCTGATGCAATCAAAGAAAAAGAAGCAGGGCCTCCTCACGAGGCTTTGTTCCTTATCTTAACTTACCTTCCTCTATTTGAGCTTCTTGCCATGAACCAAGTTTGCACTACACTGAGAGATGCAGTAAACAAGGATGTGATCTCATGGCTGAACATCATGGTTGAAAAACCGTTGAGCTTGAAATTGTCCGATGCGATCTTGATGAAACTTACATCCAAGGCTAATGGAAGGTTGAGAAGTTTGGCTCTAATGAAATGTGCAAAGATTACAGATAACGGGCTTCAACAGGTTGTGGAGCAGAATCCTCTGATCAGCAAGGTATGCAAGTTAAATTTAGTTGGTGAAGAACACGATTATTATTGTATTGGTTAGTATTAGATGGATGAGATATGATTGGTTGGAATTGCTCAATAATTAGAGCACTATTGTTCTTATATCTTGTTTGCTTTTGATTCAGCTCTATCTGCCAGCCTGCACTGGCTTAACACCAGAAGGAGTTATACAAGCTGTGAAGACATTATCTGAGCATGGTCACTGCTTAAAGTCCATAATGATAAATGGCATCTACAACATAAACAAACAGCACCTTGAAACACTCAGGTCTTATCTTGATGAAATGAATCTCGACACAAAAAAGGAGCAGCCGGGATCATGCCCTCTCTTATTTCTTGAGTACATGGACTCGCCAACACTCAGACATGACAAGGGTCACACCACAATCGACCTTGAAGTTTGCCCAAAATGTGATGAGGTGAGGATGGTTTTCGATTGTCCAAGGTGGGCATGCAAGAGAATGTTAGAAAGGTCAGTGACTGAATGTAGGGGATGCAAGTTTTGCATTCTAAGGTGTCTGGAGTGTGGTGGCTGCGTCGATTCTCAAGAAATTGAAGAGGCTGTTTGTGGTGATATCTTGTGTTCAGATTGCTGGCTTCACCTTCCCAAATGTAACTTCTGCAACAAGCCATACTGTAAGCAACACTCTGATAACAAGTGCTCCACTTCAGGATCTACAGGTTTCGTCTGTGAGGTTTGTTATGCAAAGTACATTGTAAACTTGCCAAAGTATTGTTGACTATGTTGATTTCTGAGTATATATGTAGCTGTAAACACTTCTGCTATCTTAATTCTTAAGGGGACAATGTTTTCATCATCATAAATTGTAAGCAAGTCCAACCGAACATCCCCACGCAACCATTCTGGCAACATGTTTTCACTTCTCTGAAAACATTTACTCTTCATGTCATATACAGAAAGAGATAACTGAGTTTCTGGAGAACCTTGTCCTCATTAGTGAGAGGACAGAACACAAAGAGGTGTACAATCCTGAACCAGGGGTAGCTTAAGGAAAATTGGGATGGGGAAGAGTAATGAACTCTCTGGGGCTGGGATCAAATATATGAATAGGTTGGTCATAAATCCTGGCATTACCAAGCTTAAGAAGTACCAAGCCATTGCTAGAGTGAGCTTGGAGAAGAAGATATTCGGAGGGCAGTTTTAGACAATGTGTGAGGGGTGCGCAAGCTTCGGTGGACTGTAAGAAAGAAGGGTTGCGAGTGAGAGAGAACCATGACTTGCAGATGCACTTGAAGCGCATATGATTTAACTTGGGAGTTTTGAGTATTTGACTATGTGGAAGCATATGATTTAACTTGGGAGCTCGGGAAGATCAGCTTCAGCTTCCAAATAGTCGGAGTCAAATGTCTTGATGGAAGACAGATGCAATGTTACTGAAATGAAAGACCAACTCTATGCAATGTGGGGAAAATTGATATCTCCGACCGGCAGCCGGCACAAGAAAAGTGCTCCGTTAGCAAATGATTTTGTTAAACCTCCAAAGTTCAATTACTGCTACTTGACCTGAACCTGTTGGATAAAGTTGATTTCTCTGTTGTTCATAGTCAATACTAAAGCAGAATCCAGATAGAAAGACAAATAGAAGATTTACATGATACATTGGGCTTGCTGACAAGGTCCAATACATCGAATAAATCAACGAATCCAAACCTTTGATGGAGACGGGATTTCAATCAAACAGGCTAGTTACAAAGATAATCTCCTAACTGATCATGGGGATTTGTTTCTACAAATTCCACTGGACAAGTCTCACCTTTTAATTAAGGTGCAACTAGATTTTCAGTTCAATCAAGCTTGCCACCCCCTAGCTAATTCCTCCCTGGGAGGGGTACAAAATTGGGTTTTGCTGCAAGTTTCCAACAGGTCTCAAATTTCCAATGTTGAAAAATAATTGTTCAGTTGTATCAAACACTTTCAGGAGAAGAGGTTCTACAAGAATACTGCAGTTAGAACTAAGAAACCGATGATGGCAGAGGTTGCAAAGGAACCAACTGTATGGAACATTACTGAGCACCCAGAAGAAACGGTTGTGGAATTTGAAGATGGAGCGAGTGATGTGCTATTATCAAATGTGCCATTTCTTCCAGCACTGCATTCACAAAAAGAAGAAAAAGGTTCAGTAGATTATAATCATGGCAGTCTTCTGCAAGTAAAGATACGTTTTAACATCACAAAGTTTTTAACTTGTACCTTCCAGGAACTATACAAGAACCGTGACCTGCAGTTTTGGCAATGAAATATCAGTAACAAGGTGAAAAGGCCAACAAAAATTAAGAAGATAACACAGTATGAATGAACATGTTCCTTACTTGGGTCTGTGGTAGTAATAGTAGCTACCCCTTTGAAATCACAAGTCCCAGGAGACTTGGCCATCTTCTGATAGTATGCATTGAAAGCGTATGTTGCATGAGTCACCACATTGTCTGGTTCATAACATGGTTGCCCTTGCAGCATAGGTGAACAATCAACTTTTCCAGGTCCACAAGCCCAATCTAGGGCTGCCTGTAGCATCTTTCTGTCAGCACCATCCTTTGCGACACAAAAGGTTTGGTTCGTTGTGTCGTTTGCCAACACAGTTCCAGCACCTGTCAAGTGTAAGGTATAAACCGGCAACCCATTTGCATCAAATAGTCCCCAGTTCTTTTCGGAAACGGATCCCGGTCTCAAATCCTCATTGTAGAGCTCATAAATGTATGTACTAACAGCAATCCCAGGATGCTTAGGAGTCCCTGTGTTGTTAAGCACATGCTTGATCAGGTTACTGTTGTAAGTGTTAGCATTGTCAAGTGTAGCATCTGGCTCTGCAGAATCACCCTTAGAGGGCCAGCCTGACTCAGTCACTACAATGGGGAGATTTGTGATGTTTAGATAGGACATTGCAAAATACGTGGCATCAACAATTGCATCAAAGACATTAGTATAATGCAGCAATGTATTGGCATCCACGGCTTCCTTGTTTGGAGGGAGAGGGCGGAAAAGTGCATAGTCCAAGGGGATCACACCATTGGATTGCATGTAATCATAGTATGGGTAGGCATTGAGCATGAGATATGAATCTGTAGATTGCAAAAATTTGAGCACCGGAACCATGACCTTGTCCCATGAGCGATTAAAGAAGGCTTGGGAAGGAGGAAAGGAGTCAAGAATAATGGAGGAAGAGTGTGGAGTAGAGACTTTAATCTGGCGATCAAGGTTAGACGCAACAAGTGCAGAGTGAATGAACTTTAGGGCAGAGACCAACACTGGAGCAGCATTTGGGAGGGCAGTTAGAACTTCAGATCCGACAGCTATAGCTGTTATGTTTGTGGCAGGAACATGCGCTATGACATTGCGAGTAATCCAATTGGCCGCGGTGGCATTGGACTGACCTATCCCAAGGAGCTGATCATTGGGGACCGAAACAGTTACTTGGATGCCTGTGTTTGCAAGAGCAAGGAGCATGGCTCTGTCTGCATCATAGAGCCTGATATGTCGTATGTTTTGAGCTTTGAGAAGAGCAACCACCACAGTTGGACTTGGCATGTCAGAGAGGTCTGTACCAAGGTTTACACCCACAAATGCATCTGCAGAAACAGTAACAAAGATGCAAGATTAGACAAGGAACACAATGAGAATCCCATCTTCAACATATACTTGATCATTATGTATACTGCATTCACTTAATTGCAACACTGTATATTCACTTAATTTCAAAAAACTTGAATATTTACTTAATTGCATGCAAATGATGTACTATTACGTTAGAGTTGATGGCCTTTGATCCTATCACATACGTAAAGATTCAGACGTCACCTTGTCTTACTTTTGCAGGAAGTCTGAAAGAACATGCGACAATAATTCATATATCATATAGTAGCTGGTCCTGGATTCCTCTACAATCTATGCTCCTCTTTTTTCATACACAAACATAAAGATACAACCAAACATACATCCCATCCAGTAAAAGTTGCAACCTTAAAGACTCCAATGAACTCAAGGATAGTAGAAATCTCAGCCACACTAATATAGCCACACATACATGACTGAGGGTTGAAGTGTTAAGACTCTATTCAGGGAAAAAGTGACAGTTTACCTCCAATTTTAAACTAGTCTAAAACTTACTAAACCATAATGCCTAAATAATTTAAAGCCAGAGAACCATTCTCTTAGGTGGGTACCATGTGACTCAAAACTAGAATATTTCATCTCCCATATTGACATGCTCCATTGTCCTTCTGAGGGCTGTTGCTTTCTGATAATTAGATTTTTCTTAAAAAATGAAACAAAAATGTTAATGGTATTGGCATTTAGTACCTAGAGGACATATTATACAATTAACTAGAACAAGTAACATTGCCTGCTTAACATTTGAGAATGCTTTGCAGACAAAGTTCCATAACCTGAACAGCTGGGAGAGGCAACATAATGGGCTTATGCACATGGATATAATGGACCAACTTGGTCCAAGTTGTATCATCCTCTTCCTGACCAACATGACAACAATACCCTCTGAAGTAGAGATTGTCAGGGACCGCAAATCATTTAACACTATCGTCTGCATATTCCGAATAGGGTTAGTTTGGTCCCACTCTTTTAAACCTTTATTTGGGAATGGAATTTAGGGTTTGTGACTGCCCATTCAGCTGGGCCAGCTGGGACGCATTAGGGATTGAGTGATTGATCAACCAAAGCTAACGACAGATCAGAAACTTTCAACATGGCAAAGATTATTAGCCTCTTCTAATCAATCCACTCTACCAAAGAGATCAATGCACTCTCTACCCACATTTTCCCTAATTTTTGCAGCAAAGATTGAAATTTAAACTCCAGATTAAGTGCGAAACGGAGTAATGTACGGCACAGGTCTAATGAAATCAAACACAAATTCCATTCTAACAAGCAATGTACACAGCAGTTGAACGAATTGGGCTGGGCATTACTAAAGCCTATTGTACACAAACCTCATAACAAACAAAACAACTTGCAGATTTATGTGGAAGAGATGAATAGGATGCACAACAAGAAAATAAAGATGAAACTTGAAGAAGAAAAGAGGGGTCTTTGGCACATAACAAACACATAGAATAGTACAGAAGCACATACCAGGCACTAAATAGGAAACAGATTAAGACCCGGTAAGACTATAACTAATGAGCAAAGAAAGCTCAAGTCTTTACAGAGTTATTCAAAGTCTTGAAGGCAAAAAAGCCATGGATAGCAGCAAGTGAAGAAGCTTACCTTCAGCAGCTGAAACTGAAGACACGGCTAAAATGAGAAGGAGCAGAACAGCCATGGAGTCCTTCCTCACTTCCATAACACCAAACCCAGAAGAGCAAAGAAGCTCAAAAGAAGAACCCCAGAACCGAAATCAGAACAAAATCCAAGGAAACCAAAAGGTGGAGAATTTTAAAAACTAATAACCAAAGAGAGAAGAATGGAAGGAAAAAGAGAAAAGGGAGCTCCTTTTGAGGTTTGTGGTGGGAACAAGTGATGGGTTTAGTTGTAAATAAAAGAGAAGCAGAAGGGTTTAGTGTGTCAGAGATCAAACGGTGAAGATTCAAATGCAAGTGCATAGTAACTAGCATGGAGTAAAAGCTCCAGAAAGTACAGAGAGACACTTGGGGGGCCTCATCGGATGGCTTAAAGCTTTGGCTTCATAGTTACACACACCACGAGGAGACCACTGACCACTGGTGGTGCTGACGGGGCCTGACCGCTGCTGCATTCAACGGTCATATTCTGGACCTTGTTTAGTCTTTCTTCATTGTCTTGTTGCTATTTAAGAAATGGAAACCCCACGAGGCATCATGGATAATAGTAATGCACCCTTAGCCATTTAAGAAATGGGAAACCCCACGAGGAAAGGTTTCCGGTTGGTTTTTTCTTCTGCGTGCAACTTCATTTTCGATTTCTAGATTTGTGGAGGAAGACAAACAAAGACACCGATGGTTTACACAGGGATTCATATAGGGCGAATCCAAGCAAGTCCAGAGTAGCTGAAATTACAGGCACTAATGAACGAGTGAACAAGTCTAGACACTATAACGAAGAACACTGGATTTAGATTCTTTTGCTAAAAGGTGCGTAATTAAGTGAAACTGAACACATCTAGACACTTCGTATGTCGTTCTAACACTTCGTAGTCAACTTTCAGACTTCTATTGCAAAAATGAAAAGAAAAAAAAAAATGTTAAAATCATGATTTTCACTCAAATTCGTGGGCTATATACAACGTAAGTTTTTTTTGGTTAGAAACATATGTTCTTATTTTTTTCATAAAAATTTTCATTTATGTCCTGATTTTTTTAGACTTCTCGAACTGAGAGAACTAAAAAATCTCAAAAATCTTCAAGCTGAATTTTTATATGATTTTTTAAAGTCAGTATGAAAATCGAAATGGAAAGAATATGAATGCAAGTCAAATATTTACCATATGTAAAAGAAAAAAAATGTGATTTTTGCCAAAAATTATTGAAGTTCTGAATGTGTCACCTCATAACATATTTCCATATGTTTAATCGGCTCGTGTGAAAAGTTTTCTAGGTGTAAATGGGGTCACTGGGTTTTAGCGAGGTTTACTTATGACCTAACCAGATCCCCGCGCACGTAAGCAAAAGCTAACAAACCCAGAAACACGGTTAAGTTCGTCATTCGGAGCCCCGGAATCAAACTCAAGTATTTTCCAGCCCAAATACAAAAACCTCTTTCCCAAATGAACTGAAAACTCATCGGAGCCAATAACGACGACGACGACGACGATGGATCAAAACCAGAGATCATCATCGTCCGCTTCAGCTTCCCGAGCTTACCAGTTCCACCCTGCTCGTGCCGCCATCGTCCATCTCTTCGACCTCTACTTAGGAGTACTCTCTCTCTCACTCTCATGGCTTCAATTTCGATTCAGTTTATCGCAATTGAATTTCAATTTGATTTCGGTTTCGTTTTGCAGAAGAGTAACCGCCTGAAATCGGAGGATTCAATTCCCGAGCCTCCGTAAGTGTTTTTACTTGTAGCTTTGGATTCGATTAGTTTGAATTATATGAGCTGAAATTTAGTTTACTCTGATTTTCAATACGGAATAGTGATTGTAGAAATCTGACTTTGCTTGATTGCATTCACCGTTTGATTTTTTGGATTGGAATGCGGTTTGTGCTTCAGGAACAAGTCACAGAAGCGTGTGCTTGCTCTCAACAGAGAGCTTCCTCCTCGAAACGAGCAGTTCCTTCTCGATTTCGAGCAGCTCCAGAGCCAGTTTCCTGTAAGTTACTGGATTTGATACACCCCTCTCGGAGTTATATCTTTCGTAATGTACACACTCTGTGATTGTAATATTTTGTAATGCGGTACGAGTTAGTTGTTTTGTATTGTGTTGTGTGTGTGTGTGTGTGTGTGTGTGTGTGTTTCAGGATCAAGATCAGCTGCGTGTTGTGACAGAGTCGGTGCTTATATCTCTAGTTGTGCAATGCAGCAATCATGCACCACGCGCGGAGTTTCTTCTGTTTGCTTTAAGGAGTTTGTGCACTATAGGTCACATTAACTGGGACACTTTTTTGCCGGCCCTGCTTTCGTCAGTCTCAACTGCAGAGATGTCGATGGGTCAAGGGAGCCAGGCAATGGCTGGTGTTTCATCACAGTCCAGCATGCTTCCAACTTCAAATACGATTCAGAATTCATCTAATTTTCAGTCTTCAAATCCTGCCTCTCCATTACCTTCTGTTCATGGTATTGGCTCCCCCGGCCAGTCAGCTATGGAAACTATGACTGTCTCGCCTGCTAAATCATCTGATATGCCCAGTAGCGGACAGCAGGCTGCAGCAAGGGCCAATACATCTATAAGAGATAATGCTATCAGCAGTTTACGTCAGTTGTGTTGCAAAATTATTTTGACTGGACTTGGATTTAATTTAAAACCTGTAACTCATGCCGACATTTTTTCTCATATGCTGAATTGGCTGGTTAATTGGGATCAAAAACAACCGGGGACTGATGAATCTGATGGCGTAAAATCTTGGAGATCTGGGAAGGCACTAATTGAATGGCTGCATAGCTGTTTGGATGTTATTTGGCTTTTGGTTGACGAGGAAAAATGCCGAGTTCCCTTCTATGAATTACTCCGCAGTGGCTTGCAATTTATGGAGAACATACCTGATGATGAAGCCCTGTTTACTCTAATCTTAGAGATCCACAGGAGGCGAGATATGATGGCTATGCACATGAAAATGCTTGATCAACACTTGCATTGCCCTTCATTTGGGACTCATCGAATTTTCCCGCAGACTACTCCTAGTATATCAGGTGAAGCAGTGGCAAGCTTGCGGTATTCACCAATCACATATCCAAGTGTACTTGGAGAACCATTGCATGGAGAGGTGATGAATTTTTTTAAAGAACTACTTATTTTGGTTTGAATATCATGTTAGTCTGTATCATTATATGATGAGAAGAAATGATAGTGCATCACTACTTCTGAAAATGATAGTGTAGGATTCTGCATTTGTTCTTTCTTTATGGCAGTCAAACACCTCAATAATTTGGATTAGTTTGCTCTTTCTTTTACTGGTGCAGGACCTTGCAATTTCTATTCCAAAAGGAAGTTTAGATTGGGAGAGAGCATTGCGGTGTATAAGGCATGCTATTTGTACTACTCCATCACCTGACTGGTGGAAACGTGTGCTGCTTGTGGCTCCTTGTTATAGGGGTCCTTCTCAAGGTCCTACTCCTGGTGCTGTTTTCACTTCTGAAATGATTTGTGAGGCAACAATTGATAGAATTGTTGAGCTACTGAAGTTGACAAATTCAGGTATGTTGTCTTTATTGTTTATTGTTGTAACTACTTGTAAAATTAGTTTATGTTCTATTCCCCGTTATGGAGTATGGTCGAAAAAAAAAAAATTATAGTGATCAAAATTACTTCTTTTTGTTAAATACTAATTGTCTTAAGGATTTGTCTTAATATTATTTTCCATCTCTTTTGTTGTGGCTCATTTATAATGATTAAATGCAGCAGAGTACCTGAAATTTTATTATGGGAATCTAATTATTCTCTTATATTTTGTTCCATGCAGATGTTAATTGCTGGCAAGACTGGCTTGTCTTTTCAGATATATTCTTTTTTCTTATAAAAAGCGGCTGTGTTGATTTCGTCTATTTTGTCGGCAAACTAGTTTCACGCCTTACAGAGAGTGATCCCCATATTCTTAGGACCAATCATGTCACTTGGCTTCTAGCTCAAATTATTCGGGTTGAGCTTGTGATAAATGCTCTAAATTCAGATGCTAGAAAGGTTGGTATTTGAAAAGTGAAGTTTATTCTTTTCTACTTAAGTAGCATCATTGTGTCATGTTTTCTTGCCACTTCCTCTCTTTCCTTAAATAAATAATTCTCAATCTCTTTTGTCCAATGTATGGCCGGCATTATTCCACCTTGTCACCCGAGAATGAATTCTATCATTTCAGTTTATGTTTTCTCAGATATTACTTGAAGGGACTTTATCACATCATTCATATTTATAATCTGTAGCTTTTTTCCTTGTTAGGTAGAAACAACTCGGAAGATCCTATCGCTTCATAAAGAAGATAGAAACTCAGATCCAAATAGTCCTCAAAGTATACTGCTTGACTTTATAAGCAGTTGCCAAAATTTACGTATTTGGTCCCTGAACACAACAACTAGAGAATATCTGAATAATGAGCAGCTTCAGAAAGGAAAGGCAATAGACGAATGGTGGAGACATGCAAGCAAAGGTATAGTCCTTCCCAAAGTATTACCAAGTTGAGTAAAATATTGTGGAAACTTGTAATCAAGAAATTGTGCGTTGTGTCCCATGTACGGTGTTTTTGGGTCAATTAGTTGACACATGACTGTAGCAATCATTCTGCTAAGTACTTTGAAGTCTTATACGTGTAGTTCTTGTGAATGTGTATCTGGTTGGTTTATATTTCAGGGGATCGTATGATGGATTATATGAATATGGATGATAAGTCAATTGGGATGTTTTGGGTTGTATCTTACACCATGGCGCAACCAGCTTGTGAAACTGTGATCAATTGGTTATCCTCTGCTGGAGTTGCAGAATCGTTACCAGCAACAAACCTACAGTCCAACGAGAGGTTAATGGTTATGCGTGAAGTAAATCCATTGCCGATGTCATTGTTATCTGGCTTTGCAATAAACCTATGTTTAAAGCTGGCATATCAAATGGAAGACTCTCTGTTTTGCGGGCAGGTAGGTACTCTTTTCTGTGTTATTGCTTAAATTGCCCATTTGTGGTTGAAAAAGCCTAGATAGCCAAGGAAAATACTGTTCTTCTTTTATTGAAGGGATAAGTTTAGCCATATGATGTATTAGGGAAGCAAGATACTTGATGAAGGCTACTATAGTAATATAGTAGGTAGAAGATATAAGGAACCTGAATTACAGTAGGAGTCTAGAGAGACGGTGTTAGCAAGAATCGCTCTTCTCCTCAAATCAAGAATGATTCTGATTTGCAATTGTCAGTACTGTAGATTTATTCCCATAGTTGTATAGCAGCTGTATCTATATATGTGTATCAATCACACAGAATGAAATCAAGTGGAAATTCATTCTTTTACAGACGGTGAAAAATTGATAATTCTCACATAAAAGGATTAACATTTTCTCTACTTACATGAATATCATCTTTTCGCATATGCTCCAGTCCCCCACTATTTTGTCTTTTTGAAATGGCTTTGACATATATTTTACATTTCAAATGCAGGTTGTACCTAATATTGCAATGGCTGAAACTTATTGCAGGTTACTGCTCATTGCACCTCATTCACTATTCCGTTCTCATTTCAATGTAATTTTCTTGAACTTTAATGTTTTGTTACTTTCATAATTACCCTTCTTTTGCATGCTTTTTGAATATAAGAGTCCATAGAGCATCCACCTAAGTGAACCTCAATTTCGCATTATAACCCAACAAACTTCCATTACCCTGGAAAATAGCATTTTACAGAACAAAGCTGTAATCTTATTACCAGACAAAAAAAAAAACTGAAATCGTAGGGAACACATAAAGAAAGTTCCGTGTTGACTTTTGGTCGCATAAGTAGGCCTTATGATTTAGTTGTCTTCTGGACTATACAGGTAGTATAAATTCTTTATGATAGTTCCTTTAGCTATATAATCTAGGTGTGGTTCTTCTTTACCATTGAACATTGACCTGTGTAATAATCTCATTGTTTGGAGTTTCTGCATAATTGTTTGCAGTCCTCACTTGTACTCTGTAAACTTTCACTTTATGTTTCATAAGCTCGAACCCCTCTTTCTCTGACTTGTTAAACTCAGTTTTTGTATCTTTTTTCTAGAATAATAGTGTAGTAACTTCTTACTTTTCAGTAACCGGTGATATGATAATCATTTTTGATACCTCAGCATTTGGCACAAAGGAGTCCTAATGTATTGAGCAAGCCTGGTGTAACTCTTTTGGTGCTTGAAATTTTGAACTATCGGTTGCTTCCACTTTACAGGTGATTGTTTACATCATCCATATTGTGACACTGGAAGTCGCACTGATATGGGATCACTCACTTGGTTTTAAATGCTGTAAATATCAACTTTGTATATGATGATACTGCAAGTTATAGTTTATAAGTTGTCATATCTCATATATAGGTACCAGGGGAAAAGCAAAGCTTTGATGTATGATGTTACAAAAATAATATCTGCTCTGCAAAAAAAACGTGGAGACCATCGTGTATTTAGATTGGCTGAGAATTTGTGTATGAATCTTATTCTGTCACTGCGAGATTTTTTCTTAGTGAAAAGGGAAGGGAAGGTAAACTACTTTCGATATGCATCCTTTTTTTTCCTATTAGTTGTTACAGCTTCATAAAACTGAACCTGAATTATATCTGCTGTAACTCTGGCAGGGTCCAACTGAATTCACAGAAACTCTGAATCGAGCAACTGTGGTCACTCTTGCTATCATCATTAAGACAAGAGGAATTGCTGATGCTGATCATCTGCATTATCTTCAAACCATGTTAGAGCAGATATTAGAGAATAGTAATCATACATGGTCAGAGAAAACACTACGCTATTTCCCTTCGCTTCTTCGTGACCTGTTGATTCCTCGGATAGATAACAGGGGCATTGCAATTCAAGCATGGCAGCAGGTTCGTTGTTGCTCCCCCCTATTTTTCTTTTTATATGCTATTTGTTATCTGTGTAAAACAACAAAAGTCTTTGCTTAACACTGACAATATCTGTGTGTTGGACCGTGGATCTGAACTAAGATGCTGTGAATATGAAGTTTTGAAAAATTAGACTTGCAATATGTAATCCTGGACAGCTGCCTATCTCCTACATCTCGGCAATAAACATATGGATCTTTTTTGCAACAATCAATCTATAGACCCTCCTTCTCTTGTGATTCTGAATCAGGAGGATCCTAACTTCGCAAGATCCACTCCTTTGTTGCAGGCAGAAACCACTGTGATCAACCAATGCACTCAGCTTCTGTCGTCATCACCTGATCCTACTTATGTTATGACCTACATAAATAATAGTTTTTTTCAACACCGTAAATATCTATGTGCTGGAGCATGGATCCTGATGCAAGGGCACCCTGAGAATGTAAACAGTGTAAACTTGGTATGATTTTCATGTATCATGAACGACACTTATCACTAGTACTTACGGATTTCTATTGGAACCTCTTATTTGTATTGTTTCCTTGTTCTCTTTTGACCTCTTTACTTGTATGGATTTCAGGCACGTGTCTTGCGAGAATTTTCCCCTGAGGAAGTAACAGCTAATATTTACATGATGGTGGATGTATTGCTTCATCACATTCGATTGGAACTTCAGCACGGGCATTCCTTGCAGGTTTATATATTGTTAATAGGTTTTTCCTCAAGAATCATATGTATTCTGGTACTACCTACGAAGTTTTCTTGACAGGTTTAATAAGTTTTTTTTTTGCAGGACCTTTTACTGAAAGCATGTGCAAACCTAACATTTTTCATTTGGACCCACGAGTTACTTCCTTTGGATATTATGCTTTTGGCACTTATTGATCGGGATGATGATCCCCATGCTTTGCGTATTGTGGTACGAGAAACTTTATCTCTAGTTTGAATTACTAATGAGAAAATAATGTTACTATTGCATGTCAGTCTTTGATAATCTCTGTTTTAGAATATGGTTAGCTCATTTACTATTATGTTTTGGTCTTGGTATGGTAATAATGTAAAACAATGTTTCGCAGATTAGTTTACTTGATAGGCAAGAACTTCAACAAAGAGTGAAACTATATTGTATGAATCGAGGTGCCCCTGAGCACTGGCTTTACCCCGGACCCTTCGTACGAGTTGAATTGCAAAAGGCCCTTGGAAATCATCTTTCCTGGAAGGACAAGTAGCATCTGTTCCATAATAACACAAAAGATGGTCGTTTTTGTTAATCTACTTTTGCTGACAAGCCTTATTTGTTATGTAGGTATCCCACATTTTTCGATGACATTGCAGCGCGTTTGCTCCCGGTCATTCCATTAATAATCTATAGACTAATTGAAAATGATGCCATGGATTCAGCGGACAGAGTACTGGCCATCTATACTCCATTTCTTGCTTACCACCCTTTTAGATTTACATTTGTTCGTGACATTCTTGCATATTTCTACGGCCATCTTCCTGGAAAGCTTATTGTTCGAATCCTGAATGTACTCGATATCAGCAAGGTAAAACTTTGCTCTCCTTTTATTCTGTTAGAAATCAGTACTGCTTTCTTCTAATCAGTTAATAACTCCCAACTTTTCAGATTCCATTGTCTGAGTCATTTCCGCAGCACATCAATTCATCAAATCCTGTTATATGCCCACCTCCGGATTACTTTGCAACTCTCCTGCTGGGAATAGTGAATAATGTTATACCTCCGTTGCATAACAACTCAAAATCTGGATCAGCTAGTGATGCTTTAAACAACTCAATGCGTGCTCCACCTAACAAGACTCCAGCAACCTCTCAATCTAAGCAAACAAATGCTTCTGAGGGCCAAAAGTCATTTTATCAAATTCAGGATCCTGGCACATATACTCAGCTCGTTCTTGAAACAGCAGTCATTGAATTACTGTCTCTTCCGGTATCTGCATCCCAGATTGTATCTTCTCTTGTTCAAATTGTCATCAATATACAACCAACACTAATTCAATCCAGCAATGGCCTGCATGGAGCTACAAATGGTGTTGGGCAAGGCTCAGTATTACCAACATCCCCTTCAGGTGGCAGCACAGATTCCTTAGGCACAAACAGATCAAGTCCGTCAGTTTCAGGAATAAATGTTTCTAGCTTTGTTTCTCGGAGTGGTTATACGTGCCAACAATTGTCTTGCTTATTAATCCAAGCATGTGGTCATCTACTGGCTCAGCTCCCTCCTGATTTTCATGTACAACTCTATATAGAGGCATCACGTATAATAAAAGAAACTTGGTGGCTCACTGATGGCAAGAGATCACCGGGGGAACTAGACTCTGCTGTTGGTTATGCTTTGTTGGATCCAACGTGGGCTGCTCAAGACAACACCTCCACAGCTATTGGTATTTTTGCTAAACCTCTATATAGGGTTAATATTTAAGTTAGCTGTAGTCTAATTAAAAATTTAATATGTTGTAAACTTGTATGTCTGAGAGCTAACTGGAAAAGAGTCAAAAGGTAAAACACATTTCACACGTGTTTCCCCTAAAAAATGCACGAGAGAGAATCTAATGGTTTTACTTGCTTTTTCCTGGACATATACTAATTATGTTTATACCTTTTGCGTTTCACCATTTGTGTTATCCCGCCTGACTGTAACCATGTTCTTGTTGTGATTCCAGGTAATATTGTTTCTCTGCTTCATTCATTTTTCAGTAACCTACCAATGGAATGGCTGGAAGGGACCCATCTTATCATCAAACATCTCAGGCCAGTGACATCAGTTGCAATGTTGAGAATAGTGTTCCGTATAATGGCTCCATTGCTCCCAAAGCTTGCCAATGCTCACAACCTCTTCAATAAGGTACATTAAACTTGTTGGGATCTTGTAGTTTAATTTCATCTAGAGTTTCACTTGTTTCTAGCCATCCAGCTCCACCCCCTTTTCTTTTTCTCCCTTAATGCAATTAATGAGCACACCCTGTTTAATCATTTTTTATTTTTATTTTTTCAGATCCTCTCATTGATTTTTAGTATGATGGTCGACGTCTTTGGGAAGAATGCACAGCCATCAACTCTTGTTGAGCCACTAGAAGTGACAGACCTTATAGACTTCTTGTAAGTGCTAGTTATACAAATCGGTCACATTTTTTTAATATATATACCTTCTTTTGGTGCCTCACATGTAGTTTACTATGTATATACCTGTTTTGTTCCTCAGCCATCATATTGTCCACTATGAAGGACAAGGAGGGCCTGTGCAGGCTAACAGCAAGCCGAGACCAGAGGTTTTAGTTCTGTGTGGAAGAGCTGCAGAAAGTCTACGCCCAGAGATACAGCATCTTCTTTTGCACTTGAAACCCGACACAAATTCTTCCATTTATGCTGCTACTCATCCTAAGTTGGCACAGAACACATCATAAAAGTGGGGTTTAGCATTTCTCACAAGCATAAAGTAGTGGCTAACCATGCCATTTCTCTAATGTATGTATCCTTTAGTGATTCTTTTCCTTTTGGCCTGTAAATATGAATGCTAATTCTTAGGAAACGGCAAGGTGTTGAGTGTTTAAAGAAGAGGAAATGGTAACGATGTAACGATGTAGGAAAAGGAATGCGAAAAGCTTCTATGATGAAATTCGTTGGAAAAAGTTGCAAAATTTATGATATGACCTTATTTGTTTGTTAAGCAACATACATTTTACTTATTTGTTAAGATCCTATGTATTTTTCGGTCTTTGTTAGGCCACTTGTTTTCTCTGGACATAGTAATAGGGATTCATTAAAAGCAGTGAAATTCTTTGGCGCGAATGATGATTATGTCATGAGCGGGAGGACCTGTGGCCATATGTTTATGTGGAAGAAGAAAGCTGAGCTCATTCGTGTGATCAAGGCTAACGCTTCCACTTTAAATCAGGTTGAGCCTCACCCACATCTTCCTGTTATTGCAACATGCGGAGGTGAAGAGAATGTAAAGCTCTGGGCTGAAACGGTATATACTCCCCAGCTCTGAATCATGTTCATTTTTAGAATTGTTATTTCAGTACCATACTTTTGCTGATGTTTTCTTGTTCAATGACAGGAAATCATAGAGGAGCACAGAATTTGGTTATCACGCAGAGCGAGGAAAACCTAAGGATTGTGTAACATTGCTGCCATTTTTGCTTTACCCATGTTTCTCAGATGTCTTAGCATCATTCCTAGGCATGGCAGGAAATCCCTTTCTCATAGTTGGGGATAACGACATGTATCAAATTTTGTATAAATAGAAGTTTTTTTGGAATTTTATTTATCATCATCACCTTAGGGGTAAAATTAATTGAAGCATAAGTAACTGTTAGAGGTTCCTAATCCAACCCAATTCTCAAACAATTTAGCTGTCCTCTTTTCTTAACTTTATCGCCTTAGTTACTTTTTGTTTCAACTCTTTCTGGTCATTTCACCACCTTTCAAATCGAGACATGGATTAAACCCATTTCAACCTCATAATCGTCTTCATCAAAGCAATAAATGATTTGACTCCATGGCCCAATGGATAAGGCGCTGGTCTACGAAACCAGAGATTCTGGGTTCGATCCCCAGTGGAGTCGTTGATTTTTTTATTATTATTATTTTTTTTCCAATCATGAAAATCACAGAATCTCAGGCAGATTTATGCTATTAAGAGCAGCTACTCAACCCCACGAACAACACACTCTCAAAAGAAAACCCAGGAAGAACAACGTGGTAAAGTTACTGATAGTGTCGGGAGAAAGACTGAAACAAAAATGTAAAGAAAAGAATATAATTGGATGGAAGCACAGCAATAAACAATGTACACATAGTCGAAAAATGAATCTCACCACCATTCAAAACAATAGTCACAACAATAGGGGAGTCAGCAAATGGATCCGAACACCACCATTCAAAACAATAGGGGAACATAGGGAGATTACCCCCTATAACACTTTCTTTGGTATGTAGAAGCCCCTACCAACAGTTCGGAGATACAAGACAAGGGTTCTACTTGATTCAGACTTCAAATGTAAAGAAATATGTCCCTGATAGCCTTTCCAAGGGCATCCCAGTGCCTTTCCCCATCTAACACATCATTATTTGTCAGGGAACAATAATTTCAAGGTACAATGTGCTTTACATATTTCACATACTCCATAAGTTTGAGGTGTATGCTTCCACATTAGCATCATGCATCATTTTTGTTCTCCTCTGCTTGTGGAGGAATTCATTCCATTAGATTCTGGTTTGCTGCCTTCTGGAGATTTCTTGCTCAAGTTGTATGGTGCTGCATTTATTACCCTGCACATAACCACAGATGAACAAGTACCTCAAATATCATTTGTCGTTTCAAATCCTTGTCAGTTGCATTCATTATTACGGTTTGTCTACTTATCCAATTCGAGTTATAAAATGTGGGCAACTGTCTAGCTGTTCCTCAGAAAACATTGTACTTTTTTAGCACAAATACAACCCAATATTTAAACTCATAATTCAATTGCTCCAAAACAGTGTGATTGTTGTCGTCTAATATCCTACACTCTACCTAGTGTTAGCTTTTTGGTTGTAGAAGAGTTAGTATGCCAAACTTGGTATCATATCAAACGCAGCTGAAGTAAGCAACCAACAAGATAGAAACATCAAGTCAGCTTGTTCCCCTAACAGGTTCTATACACAAGGCCTTACTATGATGATGGTGAATCGTAAATTTCAAAGCTGTGGTTGAAATGAATGTATACTCACCTTTCCTTGCGCTTCCCCAAAAATCGAGCCAAGGATGCTTTGCGAGCCTGTGGAATAGCTGCATAAAAAGAACTTCAATTAAGAATGATGTGACCAAAACTCTACTTATAGTCAGGCTACTCAAATTCAGAACAAACATAACGAATGAAGGATTTATGTATGGTATAAAACATAGGTCCCTGCATTGGGAGTTCAATATCAGAGACTTCGTTGAGAAAACGATATTAGAAACCACCTTCCAATAATAGTCACATACCAGAATGATTCATAGTTGTTGCAGCAACAGATTTAACTGCAGTTCTTGGAGGCTCCACTTTACTAACAGGAGCTGTTGGAAGCCCTGTGGTTTTAGCTGCCATCAGTTCATCAGTGCTTGTGGACCCACTTACTGATTGGATGCCAGTATGTGAAGAAACTGACAACTGACTAGGAAAAGCAGAAGGTGGGGTATTTATAGTCTGATTTGATGGAACACAATCTTCGGCAGGGAACTTTGCTCTTGGTGCTTCAGCTTTTGAGTGCGCACCATTAGAAGGGACGGAAGAACCATTCTGAGCTAAAACCATCATAGCCTGAGCCTGGAATGATCCCAAAATAAATTTTGAAACACCTTTCACCCAGTAGAAGGTTGACAACAAGCAAAACACATGTCTTCATGTGTGCATACTTGCATGCACATTTGTGTGTGAGGAGGGAAAGAGGAAAAGAAGGTGAGATAAAGTACCTTCTCAGGGGAGATATCATTATAGACATTCACGCTACCATCATAGAAAATTGTCATCTGAGAAGGAGACCCAGATGTGTTGACATTGATCCTGCAAAAGATATTCAGTTAACACTCTTAACTTATGTTGTGAAATATCATCCAAGAATTCAGATATTGTTTAAACATTACCGTGGTTCAGTGGTCCCAACAATGGACCCTGGACTTGGAGGAACTGAATATTGAGTAGTAACAGGCATTCCTCCAAAGAATTGTTGCTTGGTGGTAGTGACAGCAAAATTCTGACCCATAGATGCAAAATGATTCTTCAAGTATGGGTTGCCCATAGGAACAGTAATACCTTGATTGGAAACTGAAAACATCTTCATGTCATAAGGACGGTACACAGACTGCATATCATGTTGCATAGGATAAGCTGTCATGGAAAAATGAGTGCCACCTTGCCTATCGTGATTGATGTACTTCTAGATAATAAAAACCAAAAATCAATGAGGGAAAGAGGCAACAACAGTGTCCAATGATAAACGATCCTATCATTTTTGTGAATATCACTTTCAACAACCACAGTTTTTTACATACCATTGTTCCTCAACTAGGTGAACAAAAATCACCAATGCTACCAAGTTTTGATAAATTTCAGACCAACATGTGTATTTCAAATGGCCCCTATTTGCAATTAAGAAACAAATGAAGTCGAGCAAAGGAATAACATATACCTGTGCATCAAATGTAGGTTGTTTCTGAGAAGGATCAAATGCATCTGAAGTTGAGATGGGCATAAATCTGGAGGACAAGAAGGAATCAGGTACCATTTTCTTCGTCTTATCTTCTTGAGCACCTCTGAAAGACACCTGAGGGATTGCAGAGACCTTGTTTGAGAAAGGCCAATGTGCACCAGCACTTCTGGTCAACCCTAACAATTGCAATAAGGCGAACCACAAACTCAGTTATAATCCAAATACAAGTAACAAGAACTTCTCAAATCCACAGTGAATCGCATAACTTTACACTTTTAGATCAGAACACTCAAAGCATAAGGATATCTTTTTATCCCCATATGTAGGCATTCCTAAGTTGCTTGATTGCTAAACACCCTCCAATGGCCAAACAACTACCTTTAAATCACTAGTACCCAGTGAATTTGTTAACATGCTCCAATCAAATCCTAAACTTCAAATTAATCACTAAATTCACAATTTCACATGTTCATACCAAACAGCCGGATTTAACCAAAAGAAAATGACTTTCTAAATCATAATACTTCATGAACACCTATGATCAACCTAGCAACCCAATAAGTATTAGAATCATTCATATTCAACCATTCATTCTTGCACATCAACTCTTAAGCAAACACTAAAAATTTAAAAAAAAATTATTTCTTGAGCTGAAAAAAATAGAATTAAGAAAGAATCACACACCTGAGTCTCTGCCACCATCGTCATGATTCTCCTCCTTCAACACAGCCACCGGCTCTTTCGAGCCTAGACCCATGAAATCTCTCTCCATCATTATTACAACCCAGAATGGCTTCAGAAAACCCACCTCGAATCCAACAAACCCTCGAACCCAAAATCTGAGAGGAAATCGAGAACTAAGAGCAAAGAGAGGCTTGATCGTTAAAATTTTATTTTCGAAAATGGAAAAGGGACAGGTTAGTGTTTATTATATATAAGAAGCACGGGCGCGTGAGTTCCCAACTGTCCGGTAAAGGGTTTCCCGGTAATCAGAGCACGTGCGCGAAGAGCCACTTAGTGAGCATTACTCGTGTGTGAATGGGAGGACGCACGTGATTAGTTTCGCCCGATTAAGCGCCGCCGTCTGGCCCGTCGCGAGTGATTAACATGATTTTGGAGTAATTAGGTGTTGCATGCACGCACGTGATTAGGTGTCCATTTCCTTCTCTTTTTTTTCTTTCTTTAAAACGAAAACACAAATGTTATTTCAGAAAAATGAGTGCCACCTGAAGCAATGATTGGTGAGATTGAGATTTTCAGACGGAAACGAAAATGAAAACACAACTTTCATCCCATTGATTCCTATCACTTCTAACCCATGTCACGTCACTCTCTTCATCTTAAAACTCTCTTTTCCAACTGAAGCAAAATTGCAGAAACTAAAACCCAGATACTAAAACACATCTTACATATTCTAATATAGAAGAATTAATGGGTTAGAATCTGGAAGAGATAAGAAGAGAAGGGATGAAAATCTTTTTGACGGGGAAAAGGAGATAAAATGTTGCTTGGTCTTGTTTTCTTTTTTCTAATCCCAGATTTTTAGTTAGATGAGATTGTTGATGGTTTAAGTCTGAAATTTCTCTAGAAAACTTGAAATTCTTATTTGCACGACGTGTATTTACACGACGTAATCTTAATCGTTCATAATAATTTATATGTTTGACCACCATGTTTCTATATTATTTCCTCTAATCATGACCATCCATGTATCTATGTGAAGATACACGTCGTGTACTGAAAATGCTCTCCTAGAAAACTAAGTGAAAGAAAACAGAAGAGGACGTTGACGGAAAGAAACAGAGAAAAAGTGGTCGTTAGTGTTGAAATGCGAAATTTTTCTTATTAATGAGTCGGATGCTGATGTGGAATATTATTGGCCTTTATATTTTCAATAAACGGACAAGATTAGAACCAAAGGACAAACAAGGATTAGAGGCAGCCAAGGAGAGAATCCTTATATATCCTGTCCTATTTCAGATCGATTGGGTAAGCTATTATGAAGAGTGGAGTGTTGTAGTATCATATAGGCAAAATTATTATGTAAATGAATGTGATATGAGCGTCAAGTTTGTTAATATAAGACAAACTTCATTGAATTATTCGTATGGACGATTGTTGGAGCATTAAGTTGCTGTATATGCTTACTTACGATTATAAATGTGTAATATTATGTTAAATGATCACTTAAGAAATGTTGGAGCTATTTTATCATTTGGGGACCAAGTACCAGCTAGAAACCAATCATGTAAATAATGTTTATACTGTTCTATTGCAATTTGGCAGATGTATCATAACCTAATAACTTTATAAACTTGGAGTTTAGTAGGGTAGGAATCAAGGTCCAACTTCAAAAACCAGGTATTTCTGTACATGTTAAGCCGCAGATTAGAGTACATGATATTGGTGATTTGGTGGGTTCAATTCATTGCTTAAACTCCATAATATATTATAGCTGTTTAAATTAGTGTCAAATTTGCATAATGTGTCCGACAAATACAACAGCATTATACTTTATATCAATCATAAATTAGGTCAAGCTATACGTACATGTACATGTTCTTGATCAAACGTAAATAAACAATTCCTTCCAAAATCATATGCTTAGCAAGGATTCAAATTCAGGCGTATGTTGTGCATGTGATCGACGATGGTACCAGACAGTGAAATGACCATTAATTTTGGAATTAGGCATCATTGAATTGGGAAACCTCAACTTCAAAGTAATATAATGGGAAACTGCAGATAAATTGTGGAACACTAGATGTCTGGATCCATCACATGCAAATCCATCAATATGATTTCCATCTTGAATATAGCTCACCACATTACTAAAGGGGGGTGTATTGTATATGGAATTAGTGGAAGTTTTAAAAAAGTTTATGGAATTTGAAAGTGTAGGTGTATTCAATACAGACTTTTAAAAATCAATCAAAATCTGGGTGTATTCAACTAGATTTTAAAAAATCATTATGAATTCCACCAAAATTCAAGGGTATTCAATTAAGACTTTTTAAAATGAATAGAAGTTCAGATGTATTCAAAATATCATTCATACTTATGGAATTAATAACTCATGGATAATTGTGGACTTTGTAGTGTAAATTACACACACCAAACTCCAATATTTTTCCATCCACTAGAGTAAAGATTTGGAAAAGTCTACGATAGACTTTCTCTTTACATGTGAATAAGTTGATCCCACGATACATCATTTTTTTAATTTATTTTTTTAAATTAATATTTTGTGCTATCAATGTTCTATTCTACCTATTCTTTTAATATTTTTGTATGTTAACATTTTAATTGTCTTTCAATTGTATGCTTGGAACCCTTGATTAACCTAAATATTATCTACTAACTCTTGATATTAGAACCACATGATCATATATTATTATATTTGCGTATATGATTAAACTTGTGAACATCTAATGTCCCACTTTAGAACATGTGCTTTAGTTTACGTACAAATATAGCGTGTTGTTAAGTTACTATAATATTTTCGATACCTATGTTTATGTATTTCAAATCAAATATTACAACTGTATGCATCGAAATTAGATAGATGAGCACTAAACTTATAATCGGTGTTATTATGTGTTTGTCATTGCATCTTTTTTTTTTTTTTCTTTCATGTAACTCTGTAAGTATTGAGAAATCTACAGAAGACATTCATATGAAATCTGTAGATTTTTCCAATCAGTGAAAGTCTGTGATTAAAAATCGATGGTTTTAAGAAATAAATGAAAGTCTATGAACTTTTCAAAGAGTCTGTAGACTTTTTAAAAAGTCAGTTGATTAAAATAAGTCTGTATAAATCCAAATACAATACACCCCCCTAAGTAGTTTAGGATCGTTATCTTCAAAACTATTGATAACTAATATCGGACATTAATTACATATAAGTTTTACGTATAATATATTATTCGTTATACACGATCAGTGTGACTGATTTTGTCTAGAATATATATAGAGCCGAAACATTTCTGACTAAATTGTTTTCCTTAACTACGCACTTCCCAATTGAAGGTTCAATGAACGAATGAGATGATAATTGGAGCTGGCTCTATAATCTATACATCTAGTATTTTGAATGAGCAAAACTGTGTGCTAATGATACTTGGTTACAACTTTTATAATCTAAGCTATAAGCCTATAATAGTGACACCAAGGAGTATGAAAACGTATTTGTTCTCATAGTTTATTTCTTCTCCCTTTCCAGCTTTTGATTTTTCTTTCTAATAATGCAGAGTTGGTGAATATAAAGAAAACCAATATGACCAATATGATTATATGAACACCAAAACCCCAGTATTCTATTGTCAAGTGTCACAGAACTTTTGGTTTTAGATGGAAGTGTATATTAAACAATCGAATATATTCTCTCCCAACGCTCTCCATTAAGATTTTTAATTTTTTTTCCACGCATATGAGCCAATCACTACGTCACAAACCACAAATCAATAATGATTTTCACTCTGACCAAGCTAGGCTTTCTTTATTGAGGAAAATGCAGCGCCGGTACCTTAATTTTGGTGGCACGATCAAAGTGGTATTCATACTTTAAAAACTATCAATGTGGTACCCAAACTTCTATTTCGCTACCAAAGAAATGTCCGAGACCAATTTCTGTAACTGTGCCGTTAGTTCACTGACGTGACCGGCATAGGGCCCACAAAAAAAAGGTGCAATGACAAAAATAACCTTCTAACTCTCACCAGAACCGTTTTCTCTCTATAAGCTTTAAATTTGAATTTTCCTGGGTATCACATTGATCAGTTCAACAGAGTTTAAGCACTGCTGCTGTGTTTATCTGCTGACAAGAAATATTATGCAATAGCTGGAAATGTAACATAGAAATTCAAACATAAAACTAAAAAGGGCTGCCAATATCACTGAATTAAAAACCAACATCAACATGAGAAACATACTATACATCATAATTCAAGCTTAATTGGTTTCCAAAAACTCAAGGAACCACATTGTTTGGAAAAAATTGATTCCAAACCATGATGAAGTACACATTATGTTTCTCTAATTTAAAAGCCAACACATTCACTTTGTAGAACCCCTTGCCGTATGATTTTGGCTGCTTTGAGTAGGAGGTTGTGTTAAAGCTGATGCACTACCATTTCCAGCAGAACTACCCTCCATTGCCAACTTCATTTTCTTCCATCCCGTTTTAGACTTTATGGCCTGGTCCTTGATAGGTCTTGATTCCTTGGGTGGGGCTGGTGCCCTTTGGACCTGTGGAACACAAACAAGACATTTCCAACACAATTCAACAACCATTTTTGGCTTCACACTTCAATAAGACATTTCCAACACAATGCAACAACAACATCATTTCCAACAGTTAACAAAACATTTCAGCAATAGTTGGCTTCACAACAAGAACAACAATCAACAATCACCAATCACCACCAGATACATATCTTTGCTAAGATGTCCAGACTCAACTATACAAAAGATTACTCATAAAATCACTAAATATCCATAAGTCCACCCATTCCTTTACCCATGATGCATAGCATGCTATATGCAGACATGCATACTAATATGAATCAACACATATCTTGTACATGGAATCCAAATATCATCAATGAAATCAAGACAAACAGTGTTAACTAAAATGACATAACAACTAAGCACACAAAATCAGTATCCAATCATAAAAAGTTCTCCCTAAGATCCCCCTACCTTTGTCAATTCTCACAGCAAGTTCCTGACCAAGACAACAAGTACTTTTTAGTAATGCAACTCATTAGTTCCAAGACTCTAAATATAAAGTATTTAACTGATAAAACACCCAAACAAACATGACAAGTCAATTGATCTGAAAACAAGTTTACTGAACACAAAGAACTACTGCAGTTTTCTGACCCAGTCACCTTCACCACAAAAACTGTACAAATCCATAAGGAATTTGACTTCATGGCCTTCTAAAGAAATAAACTAGACATCTTAGAGAAGCTTTCAGAATTTGAATCACCTCAAAAATTTTTTTCTGTAATTAGATATGCAATTTCATAGTTCAGTAACAGTTTCAGGTTTTTCTGGAAATTTTGCTAAAAATGCCTAAACTTTGTTTTCAAAAACAAAACAGAAGATCTATGTGATACAAAACTTCTAGGAACTGAACATAAACACTCCAATGTTTCAAAAAGAAGGAAAAAGACACAAAACTTGCAACTTAAAGACTAACTAAGATCACCACAAAGATAGCGAACAAAATGTAATATACAACAGTCTTAACTTCTAAAATTTCAGTAAATTTAAGCAATCTAAAATCATGGTTTCTACTCTCAATAGTAGAAACTAATAACATGTGTAAGAACCTCATAATCTAATCATTATATATGTACAATCTCATATCAAAACAACAAAGATTCAAAAACAAAGAGTGCAATTAAAAACAGAAATCTGAAATCACAAAACAACTTCCTAACTTTCTGACCAGTAAACTTTATGGCTAAAAACGACATAGCTTGACTGGGAATTTACAGTTGGTGTCTTCATAACAATTGTAAAAGACAACCTAAAGATCAATCAGGAACTGGAATCGCAGCAAAAGGAATTTTCTACAAATACTTATGATTTTCGGAAGTTGAAGACCTGCATCAGGAAAATTACTGATTTTGACTCGAATCAGTTTTTGTTTTACAAACTGACTAAAAACCTAACCAAATAGCTGAAATTCACAAAATTGATCATCTATTTCAGCACTACGCAGAGAATTACACAACTCGTAGTTATCAAATCATGTCCAAATTGAAGCAAACAAAGTTAGGGTATTGAAAATCGGTATTACCTTCATATCCGAAAGAAGATTTGAAGCTGTATCGAAATCATTACAGATCAACGCCGCTTTGAATCGCCCGAAGTTCTGAGTCAGCTAGTTCAGCTTCGCCTCCATTCTCGTCTAATTTGCTTCCCTCTCTGGTTTTCCCTTTCGCTTTTCTCACTCTTCAAATCATTCCTGGGTCTTTCAATTTGGAGACGAACAAGAGGACAGAGTTTGTGGCCGACTAGAGAGAAGAGAAGAGAGAGATTGGGGGGTCTTTTTGGGTACGAATATGGAGAAGATGGTAGACTGCGGAATTTCGATAGATCGATCGAGGTTTAAGTTTGAGAGAGAATGAAGGGGATGTAGGTGTTTGGGATCTAGGTTTTCAAGAGAAAAAGTGACGAACATGCAGGTGCGATTTAGATTAGGTTTCAGAGTAGAGAAGAGAAAAGGGAGTTTGAGAGGAGATGGGGGAGGGAAATCGAGTTTTGACTTAATTTGGGTGTAGGCTGTGTAAAATGTCGTTTTTGCCCTTTTTTTATGGACCCGATGCTGGCCACGTCAGTAAACAGACAGCACCGTGACGGAAATTGGCCTTAGGCCTTTCCTTGGTAGCAAAAACAAAGTTTGGGTACCACATTGATAGTTTTTAAAGTCTGGGTACCACTATGACCGTGCCACAAAAGTTAGGATACCGGTGCTGTCAAAACTTCTTCTTTATTCTTCTTCATTTTGGTCGAGTGTGCATAGGAAAGAACTAGCCTTCATGCCCGCGCTTTGCGCGTGCAGAAGGAATTTCATTACATTTTATCAAATTCGAAGACTTATCGTTCAAATCAGAAATCAAACAATCAATTATTGACAATGGAGCTCAGGTCCTAACAAAGCCCACAAACACAGAGGTTTTAAACAAATTAAAGTACGTAAAGTAAGATTACTGACATTTATATATGTCAATAGAGGAATTCTCAATTTAAAAGAGTAGCCTGGAGGATCTGTCAATACAATGCAGACAAAATTTTATTTGATTCATCAAAGCGAATTCCTTCATGGTAGCTATAGCTATATTGATGACCGAGTGATGATAAGTCGGAGAATCTCCTCTCAATATTGCTCTCTCTTAAAACACTTTTCGTCGTCTTCAACAGAAGATTGGTAAGAAGAAAATGACCTTGTAGATTGGGTGTAAATCTCAGTATTAACTAAAACACTGATCAAAAAACTCGAAGAGCCATTCCATTTCACTATAACTATTATCAACGAAAAGATGGATTGCGAACATTAAATAGTCTTCACATTATCAAACTCTAAACATAATTGTTATGAAACATGGAATAATAATTCCAGCTACAACACAATTGTAAAACTACAATTCCACAACAACACCACAAACACAGATGACATTCACTGATTCCCCACAAACAATAGATATTGTTTCAATTAGAATGCTGAAGAGTATTATGTATATGAGGCAATGTAATAGTAATTCCATCAGAAGAGGAATAAACATATTAGCACAAAGTTTTGTCTGAGCACTTCAAGAATTTGCAGCTTAATCACGTCGTATATTGTATTGTTCACTGTAGGTTGTCTTCACATCATTCTGGGTATCTTGAAATAAAATACATGAGCATGCCTATCCTAATTATATATATTCAGGAAACTTAAATGTCTATGGGAAAGCATAAATTAGTGACCTTTCACATAAGGCAAACTGATGGCTACTCAGAATGTAGGTATAACTTCCATCCAGCACATACATGAACATGAAATTTGCAAGACTCAGCTAAATCCCGGTTAGGCGTTATCTCTCTGCATCAGTGATTTTTCAAAAAAAGTTCAAACCTATGGAACAAATTTATTGAAATGGTCAGATAATATTGATGCAACAGTATACTCTGCATTGATACTGATATCCAAATAAAATAAAATATCCCAAGACTATAATATTGAGGAATTTACAGCAAATGCTCAGCAATTGATGCTCTGAATCACCAAAAATTGAATATGACAAAAGATATAGCAGTACCTAGCAACTGATGCTTTGAATCACCGTTCCAAACAAACTAGAAAGTCAATCATTATCCTATATCAGAGAGAGAACCCAG
>NC_020494.1:19294250-19316231 GCF_000184155.1 Fragaria vesca subsp. vesca | reverse complement strand
AAAATATCAAATTCTTTACCTGGAAAGATCAAATTCACTGAGATCCTAGCTTGAAACCAATCCAATCGACCTTGAGGTGTCAGAATCAAATCTGCTGAAGATCAATGAAAACAACAAAACCAATAGATGTCGAGATATCTAAATATCTACATAATCATGTACCAAATCGAAGATCCAAAATCCCAAAAACTATAACAAACGTCGCAGATAAGGATTCAGAACACAGTACCTACTCTTATTCGTTTCCAACAGAAAACTTCAGAACGGTGAAAGAGTCTGAATCTAAATCAAGAGATTTGGTTGAGTTCGAAGAACGAAAGTGAGAAAGAAAAGAGTTGAGGAAGCGATCTCTCTTCTCCTTTCGAAAAGGGCAGGAACGAAGAAGAGGGAGAGGACGCATAGAGATGAAGAAAAAACGATTCGGTGGAGTTTCGAGAGAGATCGAGAGAGAGCAAGAAAAAGAATGAGAAAACGGCGAGACGCAGGCCCAAAAGCCCAAGGAGAGAAAAAAAGCCCAAACCCAACTGTCACTGTTCACGGGAACAGTACCGCGCCAGGCGCTATAATAATATAGTAAATAAGATGAAAATGAGCATTGTGTCGAGCTCTGAGGGCCTGGAAATCTGTAGAAGACGGTGTCTAAACTCTAAAATGAGCATTCTGATTTCAACTATAATCCAAATGAACTTCCCAAGCACTAGTCACCAAAGAATTTTACAGCAAAACATTGACACGGTTATGATCAAGTTCATTGCACAACAAGCCTGGAGAAAAAGGCGGCATTTGCATTACAGAAAAGTACATGGTCCATAACATTTGTGATCTACTGGTATAAGGTGAAAGAATAGGTCTCTGTGAAGATTTGTTTGGCTGAGAAGTTACAATCATGAATAAGAGATCATATGCCTCTATGCTGCAAACGAATAGGTCGAACCTTCAATGCCGAGCTTATGCATGACCAAGAGCTGAACCGTTTCCAAGTGGTTCACTAATTTGAAGGAGTTCATTGCACAGCCCGGTGAAAACAATGGTATCCGTTTCCATAGGTTTAAACTTGACAAGAGCAGAGGGGACCAAGTCCTCATCAGCTAGTGTTGCTGGTCTCTCACCTGGTGCAGGAGAGTGGGGGATCACCCGCCTCTTGATAGCAACAGGATTCAACAGTTCAAATTCCAAACAAGGCTCTTTCAATGCTAAGCTGACGTACTGTTCCATCAAAGAACAAGGAAAATTAAACCCACAATCCAAGTCAATTACAGACGTGTATATAACCCAAACATCAAAAGCTGCATTTTTTGTAAGATGGAGAAAATAGATATTGCTACAAACAGCAGTTATTTAGAAATATATACAGCTATAAGGTCTAGCAAACACAACTGTGTCCTAAATGTTTCACTTGTTCAGTAAAAACACACTACTTCTAGCAGTTCTATTTATTCAGTTTTTCTAATTCACCAAGTCCTTCATACATTCATTTTCACACTATCACACATCTAAATAACAGTAAAAAAAAAAAACAAAAAGAACCCAATAATTTAGGAGAATGGTAAAGGAATGACCTCATAGAGAGCGCTAGTAGGTTCCGCAGGAGAAAAAACACCTTGGAGCACCACTCCGTCAGGAAATTGGACCCGGATAACAGTTTTTGTGTACCTCTTTTTAGCAGCTTTTGCCTGCTTTTCCCTATATGACTTTGGTATCAGCATCTGTGAATCTTCAATCTTCTTCTTTCTAGCTTCTGCTTCTCTTTTCAGCTCCATAGCTGAGAGGCTATAGAAACTTTCTGGTAGCTCAATTTTCGCAGCTAGACTTTCAGAGACAGAAAAGAAGACCCTAGTCTAAACAAACCAAAGTTTAAGTAGAATCATAAGTCGTTGATGAACGAGGACGGATCATACAGAAGATATGGTAAAGATCAATAAAAATCACCAAATGCCAGTTCCCACATAACACTACACACTTGACCATACAGTAAGAAAACTGATAAGACAAAACAAAGAGAGTTAATTTTGAGCTAATTACATCTACGTATCAAACTAAAATCACTGAATTGTAACAAGAAAAAGTTCAAAACGAAGACCCTGAACATAATTTTTCTCAAATTTCTGACTGCTTAAACGCAAACATGACAGTTAACAAGCTTTGTCAAGCAGTTGTACAAATGTTCCATCTCACCTCCATTAGTAAGAAGAAGGATCTGCAATTGGATTCCTAACTTTTTTTAGGTGATGTTCAATAGAATACGGTTGTATCACAATTAACCAAAGAATCCTACATCATCTGATATCATTATCACGATTTGCTTTTATAGCTCTATGAATCCCTTTTATGGGAGTAAAGCTTGTCCACCTCTTTTAAATCACATTCACTACCAAACCATGAAACAATGAAACTAAACACTAAAGCTTCAATAAAAGCGAAACAACAAATTTCCAACTCATTTGGGAGAGACCTAGTTCATCCAATCTTTTAAATCATCTACTTCACCAAACCATTTTTCAGTTGTACTAAAACCCTACAATCAGAACACAAATTTCCAACTCTCAACATGCAAATAAAGCAACTAAACACTAAAGCTTCAATAAAAGCGAAACAACAACAAACAGCCAAGTATTGATCACACTTAAATTCACTAAACACAATCAACAACCAATATACCTGTCTGTCAACCTTCTTCGGTTCAACCCCTTCCTCCAACTCACCAGACCCATCAGACACCAACTTCTCTTTCCTCTCCCGTTCTTGCGCCTTTGGTGGTTCCAGCAACTCTATCCCCTTCTTCATCACACCAATTCGCTCCGCGTTAGGAACCTCCTCCATCACAGCCCACATTTCCCCCTCCTCCTCTCTCAACTCAAACCCCACACACTCCAGCAACTCCACACCTCCCACCACCTCCCCAATCGCCTCCCTGATCTTCGGATTGCTCATCCTCACTTTCCGGAACTTCACATTCTCCGGCTCCCTCACTATATTCCTCAACAGCCTCACCACAACCTCCACATTCCCCGAACCCGAAGCAAATGCGCCAACGCAGGCCTCCAATTGAGACTCCACCGAGCCTGAAACACCTTCGGCACTGTTGTTCTCGTCTGAGCTGTTAACACAGGTGTCAACGTGAACGGAGACCTCGTCTTCTGACCGGAAAGATTTACCGCAGATTGGGCAATCGAAGACGTTGAGAGTGAAGCCGTTCTGGGATCTCTTCCCCGGAGTTATGAGAGCGTCGAAGGGATCAAAGCCCTCTCGACTACTGGGCTTTGGATTCGCCGGGGGTTGGGGTTTCTGCGGCGGAGGCTTGGAGGTGGAGACGGGGTTGGGCTTGGGCTTGGGATTGGGTTGGGCGGCGCGGCCGAGGATCGGGGAATTGGCGGGACCGGAGGAGGAGGAGGAGGAGGAGCCGAGGACTCGGCCTTGGCCTTTGAATTTGCCGGAGGAGGAAGAGGAGAAGGGGTTCTTGATGAAGCCCTTGACCTTGTCCTTCATGTCGTCCATTATTCCGGTGGGAATCTCGGGTTTGTTTACAGGTTGAAGAGCAAGAATTGAAAGAGCTGAGAATGGAGGTCAAAATTGGAATTAGGGGATTTTGGGGAGCTGGGAGGAAGAGAAAGATATATTAGTCGCTGTTGACTTTGCTCCGACGCGGTTCGTTGGATAATTTTCCCCGCCAAACGGACGCGGCAGTTATAATCTTATTGCGATTTCTTGTTGGGGAATGTATAACTCTTGCATCATTAGTTTTATAAGCAAGGAATTATCACTTATTCGAAATAAAATAATAGGTATCTCTTTCACTTGAAAGATATATTTGATTTCAAATAAATGTATTCATGCGTCTACCAACGAGATAAGTTTGGTATCCTAAATTTTTGTTTTCATTGATTTGTTTTATAGTGTAGTTTGATGTCTCTTATTTGATGTTTTCGGGTACTGACTTTAGTGTCATCCAACTCGATTGTAATCTCTCTTTTTTATTAATAAATTTAAAATAGGAGAGTACTCTGATCTACCTGACTCCTGTTTACTAAAAAAAAAAAACTGAAGAAATCTGACACTGGTGTATGTTTCACCCTCTTAACATGGACCAATTCATGTACACTCAAGAATTTGATTTGGTTTTAAAGATCAATCTATCCGGAATCGATATCGATTCATTCACTCGTAAATACTTTCCTTTTCTTTTAGAAAGAGTCTTCTTGGATCTAACCCATGAGTTTAAATGACGGGTCCCATCATCGGTTACATATTTCACAATATTGTTATGTTCATTTAACACATGGTTGATTCAAAGATTAGAAGTGAAGGAGACTAATGATGTTTCACTTTGTTAAGACTAAAACGTTGTTTATTTCACATGCTTGATACAAACAACAAAAGTGAAGGAGATTGATGCTCGTTCTCCCCATACTGAAGGAACGACCATATCTAAACCACGCAAGTAACCAACCGTGGTCACGGCAAGTGTAAACGAAATTCATGCCTACTGGCTACTGGGTGACACTGCTAATATGTTGCTGATATCCGACTTCATGAATGTGAGCTCCCAGTTCCTCATTAAGTGAGGATAAACACCCCCAATAGATGTTATTCTTTTGTAAATGCGTGAGAACCCCCATTGAAACTCTTCTAAAAACCAAAAAAACAAAAGTTTGTCCGAGAACATCATCTCCACCTAAAATTATTGATTATAGCACAGAGATTTTAATCAAATGTCGCATGTCCTTAGTTGAAATCGCAGAGAAATCATTCTATTCCACAAGTTCAAACAATTATGAATCATTATTAATAAAAGAAAAGCTCTATGTTTCCTCTTAAGTTCACAAAGGGAATTCCACAAGTCCAAACAAATGTGAATCATTAACACAAGAAAAACTCTACTAAGGATCACAAAGGGTGATCAAAACCAAAGTACCAGCTTCATGAGCTCTTGCCCATGAAGCAAGTTCACAGGAATCCAAATCTCATAATAACCAGAAACAATTCGACTCTTATAAAGGATATATCTGCTAACTATAACTTTACGATTATATCCGCTAACTATAACTATACGATTATATCAAATAACTAAGACTCTTATAAAGCTGCAACCCAAGGAACTACACAATGTAGAATCAGTATCCCCTAGATGCTAGCATTGCAAATAGCCTTGTCCCAAGCAGGCTTTCATGTTCCTATATCACAAGTGACGTAGCTGTATGAAATACACCAAAACATGCTCTGCCAAATTGCCAAAACATGCAACCCCCTCTGCCAAATCCCAATTACTCAACACAATCACCAAAAGAAATGTAAAGAATTTCTAAGTTCTCCTTCTATCCCTAAATGCCACCACAAATGACACACCAAGAATGTCTGCATGAGAATGTACATTTAGAGATTGATTTCAATCATCATGACAGTCGCAGTCCAAATCAACAAGGCTAATGTGGCATAGAAGGCAAATGTACAGAACAGCCTAAATGGTGTAAAACAATTTCAACATGAAACCTCCCAAGTTCAATCAATGTACAACGCCGACAAATTGCCACTCCCATTATATATAAACACATAGCAACTAGCAGCCTAAGAGCAAAATATTATCGAGTATGAACATTCGTTGGTCTAAATCACACATTCATAGTCACAGAATGAAAATTAGTCCTTAAATTTCAGAATTTGAGTACGAAACCCTAGCGAACAACACTATAGCATAACATAGCTAGAATTCCGAAAACTGATCAAAAGGCACTATAATAAAACGCAATTATCTCCGCAACACAAACACAAAATATCTCTTAACCGATTCACATTGAAACAAGATCCACATTTCAAGATCAGAGAAAACACACACAGACCGATTCCGACTCAGTCCTGGTTCTTCTTCAATCGCTCCACGCGCTGGTTGAGCTGCTCGATCCGGACCACAAGGTGAGTGACGGTGTAGAGCAGCCAGTAGAAGATGAGCGCGGCGGCGATGAGAAGCGCGTTGCGCTGGCTCTTCATGATGGACTTCTGGTGGCGGAGGTGCTCCGACGGCGTGCAGGAGTCGCCGTCGCAGTTCGGCCGGTTCTCGTACTTCCAGTAGATGTCCATGAGGAGGAAGAGGCAGAACGGCACCACCGAGAGGAACGGCTTCAGGAGGTTGCGCGTGACGGCCACGAGGCCCTTGCGGAGGCCGTCGAGGCCGGGGAGCGTGAGGAGGAGGACCATCACGGCCTCTGCGCCGGCGGCGTAGCCTAGCACCACCCACTCTAGAGCCATCGGAGATCTGATTTCCTAGGGTTTCGTTTGCTTCGTGAAAATGGAGATTTGGATTTCTCAGACTGGTGAGTGTGGAATTGATGATGGACCTGAGCGATTGGTTTGGTTTTATGGTCGTTGAAACGGTGCGTTTTGGGGAATTGGGGATGGCGCGACGCGTGGCGGGAGGTTGCTTCGTCTGGTCGACATTCGTGATACAGGTGGACACGTTTGAGAGATTCGGGTTCTGTGCGGTCATTTTGGGCCGGTTCAACTTTTCTATGATCTTTGTGACCCAAGCGGCCAGGCCCAGTTCTTTGTGTGCCTTGTTTGGCATTCGGTTTTCTAAAGTGCTTTTGCTACTAGTGATTTAGTCAAAAGCACTTGAAGTTTTTCTCTCATATATAGAACATCACACCGTGTACAAATGAAAACAAAGTACTCAAAATAGTGATATTTTGAGCTTTTCGGATGTAAAATATGAGTATTTTGGTTATGTTAATTTATGATTCTGAAATGTAATTGGTAGGTCGGACGTGTCGCGTGACAAGACTGTCTCACTAATTAGTAATAAATTTCTCCCGAAACTAGCAGTAATATGTAGTACAGCTAGTGTAGTCATTGTGAGCTTCAACTAAGTTCGTTTGCAGTTGCCTTCCTCCATTCTTTCTTGTTTACATCAGTAGTGCATGTTGGAGACTGTTGCTTCCCTAAATAGAGTTTAGGCAACTATTTCTGCAGCTAGTTTAGAATCAACCTAACTCTGAATTATCACCATCTATAGCATTCATATCATTTTGAACCAACCAAACTGATGAGGTTGTCATAATACCTATCCCTCTCTTTTTCCATGTATAATACTAGTCCAACTGAAAGAGATTTCTTATCATTCTCAGGAAGTTCCATAAATACCAGTTCCCTTGCTATTTCTCTTTGTTTGATAAACCTTTTGTTTTATTACCTATTTACATACAGTACTCACAAAATGGAAGAAACTGTATACAGTTCTAGACTAAAGACCATTGAAATAGGTTCAGGCAGCTTCTTTGTCACTTTCATTAACAACAAACCCCACAACAACACAAAAGAAAAAGAGAAAAGGAAAGAAAGAACTTGTAAAGGCCTTCAGTATATAGTCCATACTTATATTTGACCCTTAAAGCTAAACCATTCTACTCTGGTACCTTAATCATGCATATTGCTTAATTACTTGATAATATAAAGTTTTACTTTACAAATTATTCTAATCAGTCCCCTTACTTGTCATTCCTTTTGTCATCCATATATTACACCATTTGTGATTATCTACAGGATTCTTTCTTGTCATTCATGGCTTCAAATTATGCAGACTGTACTATACAAACAGGAGAAGTTGGAAGTTTCTGTGGAAATAGTTGAGATAGAGATAGAGGAAGCTTCATAGAATTCTTCTGCCAAGTAGATTAGGACAGGTGAAATCTCCTAGGTTATAAAAACAAAACCAAAAGCAAATGGACAATAGGGTAGAGAGAATATAGTGATTAGTTTTAACAGAACATATTATATCCATGCCAATTGTGATTGTGGCTTTATAATATATGTTTAGTCCATCCCTCTTCAAAGCATATTATATCACAGAACTTTGCTTCAATCATTGTTTGGTTCATCACTGAACATCTCTGAAATCCCATAGTATATATTTTCTTGACCAAATCCCTCTTCTTGGAGATTAAGGCAGCAAACACAGTCAAATATGAGGAAAAATTGCAGTCAATTGCACTATTGAAAGCTAGAAACAACACCCTACTGCATAATTGGTTTGGCCACCATTGTGAGAACCTATGAGATGAAGAAGTATGCAATGACCTCTGAATAGGCATGAAGTTAGATTCAACATGACTATCTCACTTTCGGTTCAAATTAAAAGCTTCCCAGTCTACACAAAGTTGCCAAAAGTCTCAAACCACAACCGTCAAAAACAAGGAAAGAAAAAGCATCACAAAGTGCCCTTTTCCCAGAAGGCTAATTATGCTCTTTATACACATGAGCTAGTAATAAACAAGCTAATTGAGCTAACAATATGCTAAAGACTCAATTGAAAAGGGGCTCTGGTAGGAATCTTTCTGTGCTTTTTTGTTTTTCTTATTGAAAGCTTCATACATTTGCTTCAAAGTAGCTAGCTTTATGTATGGCTTTTCTATCCATACACATCTTTTTCTATCTACCCTCACTGTTGTGCTCTTTACAGAAAATATAAAGCAGACTTCAGAAGAGCTATGGAGGGATAAAAATAAAAATTGAATTGAAAAGAAACCTAAAGCCAAGTTAAATACCAGGAAAGGACTAGTGCGAGTTGCAGTACTACTTTCAGAAATATCCACAAAGCCTCCACTCATTTTCCACCTGCATAATATCAAGAATTTTGATCTGTAAGGATTTATCTAACATGCGCGCAGCGCTGTATTCGATACAAACTACCACTATTTCACATTAGCTTTTACCACATTTACGATTGCAATTGCAAAACACAAGGGAAAGTTATACAGATCACAGAACTGCAGATTTTGAATCAAATTCTGGGAGCCAAAATAGAGAAATAGAGTTGTACCTTTTTCATCACAGTCATCTCCACACAAATATTTTCTGAAGTAAGAAAGAAATACGACGATTAATGCAACTGCTGCTATGATCCCAATCAGTATTGCAAGTGTCCTATCAAGATCATCATCATCATCATCGTTGTCGTCACTGTGATCTAAAGGCAGAACAAGAATATTTCACTTTAGCTTTATGCACAACAAATAGAATAAAGTATGATCAAATCATAAACTACTCAATTATTGCAATGTAATGCTACTTAAATTGATCCAAAATCTTTCAAATAATTGGGTCATGAACAGTATCCAATCACCAATCGTTATATGATTAACCTCTTTCATATGACTTTGTGATTGCATTGTTCTGCAATCCCTAATTTCATTGCAGCAAGTAATGAGGCTTTGTTTAAGGTTTAGGGTCTCTTCATCACGGTCTGGCATTACAGCATTAAGGATCAGTCTTTGTGTTGGATTATCATCTCAATTTCTGAAGAGACAGGAATTCAAACGGGGTCTATTTCTCACATTGAGTCATTCATCATATATGCAAATTTAAAACCAAGAACTTTCTAAAAGAGCTTTATCCTTGTTTGCTACGTATACACATAATCAAATCCGATACTACTTTAACAAACATATTCTAAGACTAATTCGTTTAAACTTTAAAGTAGAATGCTTAAATGAATCATACCCAAAACACAAATTCTGGGACCTTCTACTTTTTGATGTCATCGCATTTGATAAACAGTCATGCTTGAGTAGAAGGATGTACATATTTCATACATAATGCTAACGTCTCATTTTGACTTGGTAATGCAATTAGATTAAATTCAAAGACTGTGATCGGAAATAGACGGAAGAATTATCTTACGTATAAATATGAACCGTAAATCCATCACGATAATCATTATCGAAACACAAATCACTTAAGATATTTCTAATATGAACCGCAAATCCATCACGATAATCATTATCAAAACACAAAACACTTAAGATATTCCTAATCAGTCACCACTAATTCATCAAACATCCCATTAGTGGTACATCATCATCAAACCTACTCACGTAAGTACAACAACACACATGAAGACACTTCGACACACAAATAATAGCACAAAGAAAAAACAGAGGAAGAAATTCGAAACAGAAAATTACCAAAACAACCATCCAACACATACTCTACATGGGGTTATCAGTAATTTTAAATTAACCGAAGGAGAAACAGCAAAAAACCAGAAGAACTATGAACCACCACCGTGTGGAGTGGCGAAACTGCTTACCATGGCCGTGCGAGTGATATCCACCTTCCGAGTAGCGCGCGTAGCACTTGGCCATGAACAAGTCCCCCCAGCCGCTGGTCCCGCAGCTCGCCCTCAGCTGCCCTACGGCGTCGGACAGACAATCCTGGCACTCGCTCGGACTCAAGTCCCCTACGCACTGCGCCACACCTTGGACATTCCCGGCGCCACTCACCCTGAACGGCCGGTAGGCCCCGTCGCTGGTCCCTAGATACGCCAGCACAGCATCCCTCTTGGTCAACCCGTCGGAGTCATACCCGATCGACGGTCCACACTTCTTCATCACCACCGTCTTGTCCTCCACCCCCAAGAAAGTGGCGTTGTCGTACTTGACGAAGCACCCGTCAAGCTGCAACGCGCCCCCGCACGCGTCGAGACAGAGCGTGCCGAGCTGGCTGACTGCGCGCGCCACGCACTGCGCGCAGTCAGTGCCGCTGAGGTCGCCGCGGCACTGAAACACGCCGTAGAGCGTGTCCGCAGTGCCAGACGACCCGGGGACGGTGAAGTTGTTGTAAGTAGTGAACATGGCCGAGTTGACCACGGAGGCCAGGATGGAGTTGAGCTTCATCTCGTAAGACGAGCCGGGGAGGAACTTGAGCTGTGAGCAACCGCCGTAGATGAACGTGTCGGTTGCGGAGGACGACGGAGATGCGAAGCAGATGAGAGTAACAATAACGAACACGGAGAAACTTGCGGTGGCCTTTTGAGTTAGAGACATGCTTGTACGTGTTGTGTGAGAGAGAAGGAAGAATATGAAAGAGAGGGGTGGTTATGATTTATGAAAATATAGATAGAGAGTTGTGGAAGGACTGGAAGCTAGGGCTATTGCTTGGAATGGAATTTACGTAAAGGAGGATCTACTGGGGAAACTTTGATGTATTTGGAATTATGGTTGATGTTTTTGAAGGCAAAAATGGCTAGCTAGGTTGGGTGGGGCGAGTGGTGACTCAGTGAGCGAGTACGTACGTTTAAGCTTTTGAGGTAGCTAGTTTACGTGTTAAGTGGGTTCGTGAAGTATTATTGGGGAAATTAGAAGTCAATTATTGGTGAGGGATTTGGTTAGGGTTGACCACATCAGCTTCAGAAGGAAGTAGTGTTATCTGGACAGGGATGACTTGAGTTACAAACTATACTGCTACTAGTTATGTATAGTCCTCCATCGTATGTGGTTGGACTAGAAAATGAAATGATTTACAAGTGTACGTTGTGTGAGACTGGGTATTTTTGCCACTATATTATTTGTGAATTATGAGTGTGGGTGGTAATGGTATATATATAACCGAGTAATCTAAAGGGGGGGGCTTCGAAAATTAGGGGTTTGTAAATTGGAATTAATTTCTTTCATACATGCATATGGTTAGTTAAGATGGTCCATCAACTCAACGATATCTAGGGTTCATTTACCAAACGATACCATGAGGGCTTTAGGTGACTTATTCCCTTTTTAAAGGTCAGTTGGTAAGACGTACTATAACAAGCAGCAGAGGTATAATAACATGCATACAGCAATTCATGGGTTTCGATCACCAACTGAATCGTCGATCAGTTGTTAAGTCATTGAGATTAAACGCAATGACTTATAAATTCTTTTTAAGAGACTTGACTTTAACTTGTTTGTTAAGTTTAAATTTGTTAGCCTGTCGAGCTCGATTGATTTGAACTGCTCTTGACTATATATAGTCAAGGCGCCATTAGTAATTGATGGTGAAAAAACAGTGAGAAGTAGTATACACTAATTTATACGATATGGTGTATCTAGATCAATATCTAACATGTCCCAATTATATTACACAGCCTACGCAAGTTCATTTTCCTTAAAAAAAAAAACGGCTAAATGATTATTGCCTATTGAACACCAATTATTGATGGGCGCTTCAAGTCTCTTTCTATCTTTTATCACTAAAAAAATCGATGATTACGACTGTATTCTCTAATCAAATCCACACAATATGTCATCCTATGTATTCAAATCAAATTAACTACACATAATGTACGTGAATAACAAAATACGTACTACTCTAGCTCGATTGATATACAGTAAATGGAAAGCATAACATTGTCTTATTGAAGATGAGAAGTATATATGATCATCCTGCAGCAAAGCATCTATGAGATAGCGATCAATAATGTGAAGTATTGTTACAATTTAAAACGTATATGACATGACATTACACGTTCTAATATGTAGTATTTATGTGTATCAATATGTATGAGGAGCCACTGTCCTTATACTATTAACGTGCCAATATTTCTACATCTTATATCACATCAAGACAAGGACAATACATACTGTTTCATATGTAATTGACTGACTAAATGTGAATGTGTGGAGTCATGAAAACAAGTTTAAAATACTGCTTGCTGTCGTTAGAGAGTGGAGACCTAGCTACTTCCATCAAATGAAATGGAAATTTTGGAAAAGAAAGATGCAAGAGGGAAGGAAGGTCCCCCTTCAATGGTTATGAAGTTTCTTTGATAATAAAGACATGGGGTTTTTGTCATAAAAGGATTTTGATTCTAAGGACAAATAGCTTTTTTGCCTTAAGATCGATAAGGTTTCCCACCACCACTGCTTACATATTCGTTTTATTCTAGTCTTCTGTAGGATTTTCCTGATTGAATTTCAGTTGTGGTTCTTATATTATGTTCAGAAATAAATGATTTGAATTGGAAGACTGAAATTTACTTGGTGCAAAAGAATCTACTAGTTTTCATCAAAGTAAATCGGGGTTTGGAGAAGAAAGATTACTAGTCAATGATCACCATGGAATCTGTGAGATAACAAGAGAGATTGAAAGAGGCAGAGTTCACATGATTTCTGTAGCACAACTCAAGAGCAGAAGAGCGCTCCACAGTAATAGGCAAGGAACAGTTGAAACAGCTGAGAGAGTATTTCGAGGCCTGAAGAATGATATAAATTTCCAAGACCATGTATGAAATTATCTTGATGAACGAAGAATGATAATTAACAATCAACACACAACAATGTTCGTTATTTGTTCTAGGCAAGTCTACATGCAATGTCGCAAACAGTCGACATATCCTAGAGACCTAGACAACTTGGGATGGTTAGTTCGGATCCGGCTCCTCTAAAGTGAGTAGTGTGTAAATTTACATAAATTTCATCAAATCTAGACTCTCTATCTAATCTAACAGCTCTCACAGTTGCTGTTAAGTACTTTTCTATTTGTTTTTTGTTTAACAAAACAAAGCTGAACTTGAAAGACAGAGCGCCTCACATCGACAAAAGCTGAAAGTGATTCACAAAGAGTCAAGGAAACAAGGTTTTAACAAGCTGGGAGACTCCCCTCTTTGACGAAATGGTCCAGTGTAGTTGTAAGGCCAAATTTGATTACATCCTTCCTAGCATCTCTTACTCTTGGCAATAAGGATTGATCTCACAGCCTTCTATCTCATATGGTTTAGCATAGAACTCTTTCAAGTCCCTCATATGCTCAGCTTCCATACTACTGGTTATGTAGGATGAATCAAAACCATCAGAACAAAACCACTTTAACCACATGTAGTCAATTACTTGGCAAACACCTTCTTCAACCCTTTGTTGAGTTTCTTCCAAAACATATGAACCGGTACCATGTTTGAGGTGCAGCAATGAATGCATCATTTCGTGTGCCAATGTTGCACTCATTTCCACATTCGGTTTCCCAAACAAAACTAACACTACTGCGAGTGGCTTCTTGGCTTCTTTAACTTTCCTTGTTCCTTTCAAACAGTTTTTGATCCTCTTGAACGCCATGAACCCACGCTTCTTGGGATGTTTTAACACCTCCATTCTTTTTTGTACTTCAATTTTTCCTTTTCGTTTCAAACATTCTTTGATGTTTGATCCTCTCGAACCTTATTGAATCGTTAATTACCACGTGACAACCAGCAACAGTCCCCACATTTTCTTCAGGAAATAATTCGTGCATTGTAGTACTGTCGACCAAAAAATAGGGAATGTCTTCGTCCACTTCGAGGTCTATATATCTATAAAATTCAAGCACTTTCTGAAATAGGGGCTTGCATTCCTTTGGATCCATGATAGCAATAGAAGAACACTTTGAGCAAATATACCAGTTATTTCTTGAAGGTCCAAATAATCTTCTTCTTCTGTAGCGCTTGCAGCATATCTTCTTGGGCAGCAATGACACTGAGGATGCATGATTATGGAGCTAATTTCATGAATAAGTCTTTCATGGCTGGACATGGAGTCCAAATGTATAGAGATTGAAGGTATGAGGAAAAGACATCAAAATTGAAGGTAAGTAGTTTAATTTCTGAACCTGTTGAAGGTTCTACGAAGGAAACAATGAAATTACGTGGTTTGTCACTTTACAAGGAGGGCTCCAAACTTTTGCTAGTGGGAGTACTTTAGGCCTATATGAAGTGCTTGCTGGAAAACCCTATATTTGTGATATCATCACAGATTCTGTGATTTTTAATTTGCTTTTCAATTGAAATTCACAAGATACTTTCAATGCTCAGGGATCTGATCCCTCAGTACGTAGATGATGTCCATTTGGCTTTGTATATGATCGATCATTCGTGTGAAGTCATTCCTTTTCCTTCCTTTTTGAAACTATAATGAGTGTATTTGTTCTTAGATCAATATGTATACCATCAACAAGTTAATTATAAACGATTAGTTATACCATGAAGCAAATTTTGTAACGGATGCTTTAGTGTGATTACGGCGAACTTGATCCATAAGTTTAAGTTTTCGGATTTAGCTTGTAAGTTGCAAGGTTCTTTCTCTTCCCAAAGAAAGTAATTAAAGGCAGAAGTTGGGGTCTAAGAAGATTTTCCACCAACAAGGCAATAAGCTATAGCGTAGAACATAGTAAAGTGGAATGCAACAAACTCTATTAGCATTCTGCATTGCAACATATTTTGTAGTTCCTCACTTCTCAGTAACAATTTGCATACCAACACCTCTTTACAATTAACCAGCTAACCCGTCTCTTTCTGACTTTCACAGCCAAGCTACAGGTTAGTTCTAGGAAAAAACAAATTGCCACTTGATGTTGAAGTCCAATATATGTTGCTATTTTTCATTTCGACAGTGACTTATTCAGTACCAATCTTGATAGTATAGCAGCAATTACTCAATTAGTATAAAGCATACCAGTACTCGATCTGCCAGAAGCTACAAAACTGACAGGAGTTGATCCATCTGCAAACCCTGATGTAAATATTGTTTTAGACATCGAACAAGACTAGATGTCAATGTATTAGTTTCAGAAGGTACTTAGAATTTGGAAATGCTTCTTTCTTTTTCTCAGACCATAAAAACACCAATAATTAAGTAATAACAACTGATAACAATTTCAAATGGTAAGTCTGGTAAGTACGAAAAATCAAGGGAAAAACACAACTGTTTCAGGAAAATATGATCTATAACATATATTTCGTTTACACAGTTGAGCAAAGCTCTACTTGCAAAAGAACAGTATGCAATTTCAAAGCTTGTTTTGTCATCTGTCACTAAACGAATGCTAAATTAAGGATGTCTGTGAGCTCTGCTGGTTTCACAGATAGCCTTGACTGAGTTCAAATTTCAAAAGATCGAAATGGAAAGCCAAAGTTAGGTTAACATCGAAATGGAAAGAAAATTTGAATACAGCAGAGATAGTAAGTTTTTTTTTTTTTTTTTTTTATTCAGAAAGGTTTGCATGACATTAAGTGAATGGAAATTTAGTACAGCATACCCTAGAGAATTATCAGGTCCATTTCAAAGTTGAGAATATGCAGACATACAGATATATCCTTTTAACAGAATGAACCTGGACTAACTTTTATAAAACCCTCATCCCAGAACAAAATATAAAACCTACATTCCTGATCCCTACAGACATTATTAGGTCAGAACAGAGAAGATCCTTCCCCATCCACCTGACAGACTATTAATGAAACAACCAGACAAAAATCCAAATATAATCTGAATCTACATAGTGCATATATCCAGAAGTATAACGATCGATCACCAAGGGAAATGTTTATCTGTTCAGAAGAGCAACTTACATTAACGCGGGACAGATTAGTCACCGACGCCAATGCTCTTCTCTGTGCTGGAAATTCCCATTTCTTCATCCCTCTCTGCATTCATCTGACCCTGCATCAACTGACTCTCATTCTTGGTCTTAACTTCATTCTTCACCGCCTCAGTATTATTATTCTCTGTGCATGAAGTTCCCATTTCTTCATCCTTCTCTGCATTCATCTGACCCTGCATAAATCGGCCTCCACAACCCAAAATCAAGAACTGTACTATTTTTGCCTTTCTCTCTTATTTTTAATTTGCAACAAGCCATTTTGATCAATCAAGCATGAATATTGTGATTAAAACATTGATTAAAACCTAGAAACACGTTTCTAAGTATGTATTATTACTGTACTTCAAGCAGGTGATCGATGCTAATTGATCTTATTCAAAGAGAACGTACTTCTCAAACCAACCCAAAACCATGAACTTCTTTCTGTTGTCAATGACTCCAGCCCCCCAGTACGATGAAGAAACGAGTAGAAACGAGCAGAAGAATAGCGGCCCTGCTTACAACCCAGCTTGCAACGAGTAGAAGATCCTTAGAGATTGAAGAAGTTGCTCAAGTGTCCTCGAATGCCTATTATGACTCAAATATATGTTTTTCTTAGCTCTTGGTTTAGGCTCTTTTGATTAGCTCAGATCTTTTTGTGAAATCTCTATAAGTGAGTGCTAGCTGGAACTAGATGAGTGCTAGCATGAACTAGATAGAATCTCTAATTAGGTTGATCTTTTTGTGAAATCTCTGGAAAAAAGTGCTAGCTGGAACTATATGAGTGCTAGCTTGAACTAGATATATATGATCTCTAATTAGGTTTGACATCTGAGAATTTAGGAAAGATTCTATATAGCTTTTTAACTTGCTTGTTTGAATTACTATGTGTCCAGCTGCATTTCCGTATGAATAAGAATTTTCGATTGCATCTGGGAAAATTTTCTGAATTTTTTATTTCATCTTGATGTTTTAATTAGCTGTCGTTGTTCTTCTAATTTCTATATGGGAATGTATATCAGCCTTTTGTGTTTCTAAGTTTCTTTGTTGTTGGCCCTCATCACATAGTAAAAACTTTTTTTTTTTTGTTGGGTAAGCGGAATAAGAGCTATCTCCTCGCTCTTACCCGAAAATTTATTAAATAATCAAAACCACATCGATTCGGCCTCCACAACCCAAAATCAAGAACTCTACTATTTTTGCATGTTAGGTCCCTGCCTCTCTCTTATTTTTAATTTGCAACAAGCCATTTTGATCAATCAAGCATGAATATTGTGATTAAAACATTGATTAAAACCTAGAAACACGTTTCTAATTATGTATTATTACAATACTTCAAGCAGGTGTCGATGCTAATTGATTTTATTCTAAGAGAACGTACTTCTCAAACCAACCCAAAATCAAGAACTTTTTTTTGTTGTCAATGACTCCTGCCTCCTAGTACGATAAAGAAAAGAGCAAAAGAATAACAGCCCTGCTTGCAACCCAGCTTACAACGAGTAGAAGATTCTCAGAGATTGAAGAAGTTGCTCAAGTGTCCTCAAATGTCTATTATGACTCAAATATATGTTTTACTTAGCTCTTGGCTTAGGCTCTTTTGATTAGCTCAAATTTTTTTGTGAAATTTCGATTTCATCTTGATGTTTTAATTAGCTATCGTTGTTCTTCTAACTTCTATAAGGGAATGTATATCGGCCTTTTGTGTTTCTAAGTTTCTTTGTTGTTGGCTGCCTGAGATTGATAGATTTGCCACTATTGTCATGGCCCTCAAATATAAAAACTTTTTTTGTTTTTCGGGTAAGCGGAATAAGAGTTACAAGACCTTCGATTCCAATTATCAAAAGAGAGTGCTAAAATGTCTACCGAAAGATCTGAGCTAGAAGACCTTCCGATTATCCAAAGAGCCTAAACCAAGAGCTTAGTAAAACATATATTGGAGTCAAAATAAACATTTGGGGACACTTGAACAACTTCTTCAATCTCTGAGGATCTTCTACTCGTTGCAAGCTAGATAGCAAGCAGGGCCGCTATTTTTCTGCTCGTTTCTTCATCGTACTGGGGGGCTGGAATCGGAAGGCGCGATGTTACTGCTTTAGAGGCGGCTGGAATCGAAAAGCACAATGTTATTAGGGTTCTCTCGCTCACCGGACTCATAAAACCACTACCCATTGAGGCCTCGACTCTCTCGTTCGTAGGAGAGATAGTCATCTTCCCAGCAGGACACTTAGCGCAAGACCCAAGTTCACAGACTCCTTTCCGAGCTCCGCTCCGGCCACCACTCTGACCACATAATCCTATCCGAGCTCTGCTCCGGCCACCACTCTTGCCCCGATGACCACAGCCACATCTACGACAACTGGAAGCGGACTTGGGGAATCTAAAGGAGGTGGAAGGAGCCCTCAAGCCGGCAGAGAACTCCTCGCAGAGCTCTCGGTAGGCAATGTATCTTGGCTACTCATGGAGCACCCATGGGTGTTCTGTCTGGTGATGGCCATCGCCATTGTGGCCTTAATAGCAGTTGTAGTCCAATATTTTCAAAACCTAATAGATGCAATTAAAACTTGTGTCAAATGCTACTTGTGTGGTGCTGACGGTGGTGACGAGGTGGTAGTTGATCAGGAGGGAAGACGAGGGCGGCACACTAGCATCTTCACAAAGAGGGTTACCGTGATAACGAACAATCATAATTTTGCAGCGCAGGCCATTGGATCATGCACTTGCTCTACTGTTGGGAATGAGATGACTTTCTCTCTAGTGCACCTGACAACCGAGCCCTCGATGCCCAGTGGTGCTATGAGTCCAGTGATGAACGAGGGAACCCCAGCAGCCTCTGAATCAGTAATAAATAGCCTTCCGATTCCAACCCCCCAGTACTCAGAATAAACTCTCAAAAGAATAGCGGCAGAGGTTGCGAGCCAGCTTTGAGTGACCAAAAGATCCGAGATTGAAGAGGTTGAAGTGTCCCCCAATGTTTATTTTGACTCGAATGTATGTTTCACTTAGCTGGAAATAGGCTCAGATCTTTTTGTGGTTTAGGCTTAGATCTTTTTGTGCTAGCTGAAAATAGGATCTCTAATTATGTTTGACATCTGAGAATTTAGGAAAGTTTGATCTGTTTTAACTTATGTTACTAATTTTAGGCTCAGATCTATTTGTGCTGGCAATAGGGTCAGATCATTTTGTGGTTTAGGCTCACATCTTTTTCAGCTAGCTGGAACTAGATGAGTGCTAGCTTGAACTAGATAGAATCTCTAATTAGGTTGATCTTTTTGTGAAATCTCTGGAAGAGAGTGCTAATTGGAACTAGATGAGTGCTATCATGAACTAGATATATATGATCTCTAATTAGGTTTGACATCTGAGAATTTAGGAAAGATTCTATATAACTTTTTAACTTGTTTGTTTGAATTACTATGTGTCCAGTTGCATTTCCGTATGAATATGAATTTTCGATTTCATCTGTGAAAATTTTCTGAATTTTCGATTTCATCTTGATGTTTTAATTAGCTATCGTTGTTCTTCTAATTTCTATATGGGAATGTATATCAGCCTTTTGTGTTTCTAAGTTTCTCTGTTGTTGGCCGCCTGAGATTGATAGGTTTGCCACTATTGTCATGGCCCTCACATAGAAAAAACTTTTTTTTTTTTTTGGGTAAGCGTAATAAGAGTTAGAAGACCTTCCGATTATCAAAAGAGAGTGTTAGAATGTCTATCGGAAGATCTGAGCTAGAAGACCTTTCGATTATCAAGAGCTAGAAGAGCCTAAACGAAGAGCTTAGTAAAACATATATTTGAGTCAAAATAAACATTCGGGGACACTTAAACAACTTCAATCTCTAAGGATCTTCTGCTCGTTGCAAGCTAGGTTGCAAGTAGGGCCACTCTTCTTCTGCTCGTTTCTTCATCATACTGGGGGGTTGGAATTGGAAGGCATGATGTTACTGCTTCAGAGGCGGCCGGAATCGGAAAGCACAAAGTTATTGGGGTTCTCTCGCTCACCAGACTCATAAAACCACTACCCATCGAGGTCTCGACTCTCTCGTTCGTAGGAGAGATAGTCATCTTCCCAACAAAACACTTAGCGCAAGACCCAAGTTCACAGACTCCTCTCCGAGCTCCACTCCGGCCACTGCTCTTGCCCCGATGACTCCCGCCACATCTACGACAACTGGAAGCGGACTTGGGGAATCTAAAGGAGGTGGGAAGAGCCCTCAAGCCGGTAGAGAACTCCCTGCAGAGCTCCCGATAGGCAATGTGTCTTGGCTACTCATGGAGCACCCATGAGTGTTCTGTCTGGTGATGGCCATCGCCATTGTGGCCTTAATAGCAGTTGTAGTCCAATATTTTCAAAACCTAATAGATGTGGTTAAAACTTGTGTCAAATGCTGCTTGTGTGGTGCTGACGATAATGATGAGGTGGTGGTGGATCAAGAGGGAAGACGAGAGCAGTGCACTAGCATCTTCGCAAAGAGGGTTACTGTGATAACGAACAATCTTAATTCTGCAGCACAGGCCATTGGGTCTTGCACGTGCTCTGCTGCTGGGAATGAGATGACTTTCTATCTAGTGCACCTGACAGCTGAGCCCTCGATGCCCAGTGGTGCTATAAGTCCGGTGATGAACGAGGGAACCCTAGCCGCCTCTGAATCAGCAACAAATAGCCTTCCGATTTCAACTGTCTTACCGATTCCAGCGCCCCAGTATCAAAAGAAATTCTCAGAAGAATAGCGGCAGAGGTTGCGAGCCAGCTTGGAGTGATTAGAAGATCAGAGATTGAAGAGGTTGAAGTGTCCCCCAATGTTTATTTTGACTCGAATGTATGTTTCACTTAGCTGGAAATAGGCTCAGATCTTTTTGTGGTTTAGGTTCAGATCTTTTTGTGCTAGCTGGAAATAGGATCTCTAATTAGGTTTGACATCTGAGAATTTAGGAAAGTTTGATCTGCTTTAACTTATGTTACTGATTTTAGGCTCAGGCTCAGATCTTTTTGTGGTTTAGGCTCACATCTTTTTGTGCTAGCTGGAAATAGGATCTCTAATTAGGTTTGACATTTGAGAATTTAGGAAAGTTTGATCTGCTTTAACTTATATTACTGATTTTGCTCCCTGAAATTGCTATTCGGATGTTAGATTGTTTGATGTTGTGATCCATAAATTAAAAGTTGCTCCTGCTACTCAGCTTAGAGCCTTGAGTATTGTCCAAATTACCTTCTGGGTGGAATTACAACAACATGGGCGTTCTAGCTTCTTAACTTTTATTTGTACACGAAATCCCTAATTCAAGTTGAAATGTACAAAATAGATCGTATTTTTCTTAATCTTAAAAGAAACAAGCATGCCCCTTTAGGCCAGAAATTCTTGAAAAATAGTCATTATTTTTTATAGGGTCTCATATTTATTTCATACTTTATATATAATAAATATAATAGAAATAATATATAATAGAAGTCCGTTACTATTTTGAATATAAATCTATGTTATATGAGACCAAAAAGAAGAAATGACAAGATATTTGTGTATATCATGGAAGAAATAAAAAGGACATTTAACAATAAACTACCATTTGAAGGTACAAATGATAAAATAATTTTCAAATGTTTCACATGATAAAAATGTCACCATTAAAACATGTTACATGATAAGGTGACCACCTTAAAACATCTTAAATGTTATAAAGATCTATTTTCACTCTTTTTACATGACCATTTTACCCTCCTCTCTCTCATTTAACCTGTTTTTGATCGATCTCAGTTTCGTCAATCTCTCTCTCTCTCACTGTCACACACACTATCTTTCTTATCGCCGACGATTGTCGACATGGATTGTGAACGGAGCTCCGGCGAACACCGCTCCC
>NC_020494.1:19256444-19291414 GCF_000184155.1 Fragaria vesca subsp. vesca | reverse complement strand
AGAGAGAGAGAGAGAGAGAGGGATAGGGATTCGACTGTTTTTGCAGTGGCATAGATCGTAATTTTTTTTATTTTCATGGGTAACGGTTTAAGGAATTTAAATAAGTGTACTATTTTATCATCAGTGAACATTTATTAATAGTTTTATCATTTGTTACTTCTAAAAGTATCTTTTTATCATTGGCCCAAATAAAAATATGGAAAACAAAAAAGGGAAAACAAAGTACTTTTGAATTGATCTCAATAAAAGTAATAAAATACTTTAATAATTTAATTATTCTTTATCTTTAATAATTTCAATTATTCTTTGTTGAGTAATAATTTAATTCTTCAATAAAATACTTCTTGTAGAAATATAACTAACCCATCGTTTTTTCTAACGAAAAAGAGTTCCATATTAATTCATGAATTATGATACATATTCTATATATATGAATATGGAAAAGGATAAAAAGATATATATTTTTTTTATTGGAATTGGGTTTCTTTCTCTTTTCTTTTTTTTCTTTTTTTCGTTTCTATTCTTCTTTCTATTTCTTAAAAAAAGAGGGCTTACAAAATAAAGGATTTTTTCGTTCCCAATAGTTATGTATTTAATCGGTGGATAGGAGCATACTTTGGATTGGAATCGTGCCTTAGGGAGTACTGCCTAATAATTTCTAACAACTTTAAGCCCCAATTAGTATTCGTTGTTTATATATTATGTAAAAATGTTCTTTTGGATAATTTACATAATTTCCATTTCCATTACAAAAGTATAGCAACAATTACTCAATTAGTATAATTTCTGAACCTGTTGAAGGTTCTACAAAGGAAACAATGAAATTACGTGGTTTGTCACTTTACAAGGAGGGCTCCAACTTTTGCTAGTGGGAGCACTTTAGGCCTATATGAAGTGCTTGCTGGAAAGCCCTATATTTGTGATATCATCACAGATTCTGTGGTTTTTAATTTGCTTTTCAATTGAAATTCACAAGATACTTTCAATGCTCAGGTCTGATCCCTCAGTACGTAGATGATGTCCATTTGGCTTTGTATGTGATCGATCATTCGTGTGAAGTCATTCTTTTTCCTTCCTTGAAACTACAATGAGTGTATTTGTTCTTAGATCAATGTGTATACCATCAACAAGTTAATTATAAACGATTAGTTATACCATGAAGCAAATTTTGTAACGGATGCTTTAGTGTGATTACGGCGAACTTGATCCATAAGTTTAAGTTTTCGGATTTAGCTTGTAAGTTGCATGGTTCTTTCTCTTACCAAAAAAAGTATTAAAGGCAGAAGTTGGGGTCTAAGAAGATTTTCCACCAACAAGGCAATAAGCTATAGCGTAGAACATAGCAAAGTGGAATGCAACAAACTCTATTAGCATTCTGCATTGCAACATATTTTGTAGTTCCTCACTTCTCAGTAACAATTTGCATACCAACACCTCTTTACAATTAACCAGCTAACCCGTCTCTTTCTGACTTTCACAGCCAAGCTACAGGTTAGTTCTAGGAAAAACAAATTGCCACTTGATGTTGAAGTCCAATATATGTTGCTATTTTTCATTTCGACAGTGACTTATTCAGTACCAATCTTGATAGTATAGCAACAATTACTCAATTAGTATAAAGCATACCAGTACTCGATCTGGCAGAAGCCACAAAACTGACAGGAGTTGATCCATCTGCAAACCCTGATGTAAATATTGTTTTAGACATCGAACAAGACTAGATGTCAATGTATTAGTATCAGAAGGTACTTAGAATTTGGAAATGCTTCTTTCTTTTTCTCAGACCATAAAAACACCAGTAAATAATAAGGGTTAGAAACTAGAAGTCATATAAGGGTTAGAAACTTAAGAACACAAGATGAACATAATAGGGTCTTCACCCTATTATCAGTATCAATAGTTCCATCAGTTTGTTATATTTTCTGTTTAAAGGACACAAGCGAGTTGGGTCAAATGAGAAAGGTAAGCATACCATCCTCTGCGATCATTTGGTTCCCTATCGGCTTTGAGCAAACCATCTAGTTCTTCGGATGTCAAAGCATTGGCATTACTGTGTGCATGCTTGATGAAAATCTCTTCAAGTTTTGAGGGAACGAATCTCTACAAAGTTATTATTAGAAAATCAAAGCAGATTAACAAATAGATAAATTGAAACACACGTGCTATCTGTATAGTCAAAACATAGAATATAGAGGGAGAAAGAGGACACTCTAACAAAGACATTGTATAATCATCTGAACAATCAGCTATACAACAACACCGGAATACAAGGCATGTGGCAAATAGAGCACATTTACAAAACTAGTAATAAACAAATCTGCGAAAGATACATTCTTAAAAAGGTTTTAGTTGTCATATTCATCTCCAAGCAATGTGAACTACAGAATAATGTACTAAGTTATGTATACATGTTATGGTATATAGAGTCCAGACTATTAATATATATAGCAAGATTATTGTATACCTTCCTTCACTGTCGTAGACACCTGAGTCACTGCCATGTTTGGCTTTGTGAATGTTTCTAACTTCAATCGGAAACAGCAGAGAAACGACTTCCCCTGAACCACATTCAACAAAAGAACAGACTCATCAGTCGATGTGATCGACTCTAGTCTTCTTCTGTATAAAAATGTATATCAAATAAGCTATTGAATGTAAAGCAATTCATAAAACATAATGTAAAGCAAATTTTGGTACTTGGTAGTGCTACATATCAGCATTACCAGTGAGTAAAGCAACTTTGTATCATATCAGCATTACATCAGCAAGACTCATTCTTGATGCTGCTAGATATTTGCCGAAGGCATCTACAATATGTGAATGTGAGCGTTGGCATGTGTCTTACAGAATCAATCAATTTATACAGTAAAATCCTTTAGATTCAGATAAATTCTACTTTTAGGACTAAGCTTTAGATATTAATTCTGGGAATCAACTAGTTGCTCATACTATTCTACTCAAAGATAGATTATCTACTGAAGAGAAAGAAACAAAAAAATGGTGAGATGCCACAAATTGGTTTTCTGGAATAACGAACATCGTGGAGGTCACGTATCCATTTTTCACCGGAATGGACATATAAGAGGATATAAATCGTGATCTTTTTGTTCACATTGAACAGTAAAACAGTAAAACTAGGCAACAGTAGCTAGGAACGTGAACAGTTCAGATAGGTTAACTAGGACAACAACTACGAGCATGTTGGACTGGGAATTAGGCTGTTCTGGTTGAACATGCATGCAAATGCCTCTCTGGTTCTACAAGGCAGGAATGGAAATGTTGGTGATATCATTAGGCGAAAAAGAGGCAGGGAGTGATACATGTAAAGGCAATGAAACTGGGATTGATTAATGGAAGTTTAGGGCTGCTCTGATTATACCAAAGATGCCTAGCAGCCTAATTATATGGTGACTTTCAGCAAAATTGTAATGGAAGATGGTACAGAAATTGTTGCATCTGGCTCACTTCATCACCCTCAATCCCTCATCAAAATTGTTACCATCAAATAACATCTTATAAAAATGTTGGGACTTCCAAATTTAGAGCATCCTACTAAGGAATTGACATTTGCAGTCACTTGTGAGGTCACTTGCAGTGTCAAACTTGGAATATCAGTGAACACTTCAAACTTGGAATCTAAACTCACAAGGATCTGAGCCCATAATATACAGGGCCTATACACCTTTATTCTCAGGCAACCAAAGAACGTAGAAGAACCAATTTACATCATATAGCAAGATTACAGAACTACTTTACATCATATAACAAGAGTACAAACCATAATATACGGGCTTACATATTCGTCTACACACACACACAACACCAACACAGTCATCCACTCAGCAGAGCCAAATATCTGATCGCAGCGGTATGCCATTTTTCTTTTTTCAGGCAATACTGCATAAACAAAGAATCCAAATGTAACTTATTTGGGTTTAATTTCAATGTACTTGTAGCTGAAAGGCTAATCCAGAATTATGATGAACTACACATATATATGTTTGAAAAGCCATATAGGCGTAGTAACCGAAACCTTTAGCACAAGGTACAAACTTATAATTCTAAATATTATGGTTGAATATAGTTCATAATTAATGAGATTACTCTTTCTTCTTGGCTGCTGCTTCTGATCTTTCCTTCTCCATACGCTCGAACAAGCTCCCATCGTAGACAGCTCTAATGGTGTCTTTGTGCAGTAAACCATTCTTGTCCTTGCAAAGCAAATACAGGATCTTCCATTCAGTCCAGGCCGCCAACCTGAAATCAAAAGTTCCATCAGTTTGTTATATTCTGTTTACACACAAGCGAGTTGGGTCAAATGAGAAACGTAAGCATACCATCCTCTGCGATCATTTGGTTCCCTGTTGGCTTTGAGCAAACCATCTAGTTCTTCTGATGTCAAAGCATTGCCATTAGTGTGTGCATGCTTGATGAAAATCTCTTCAAATTTTGAGGGAACGAACCTACAAAGTTATTATTAGATAACAAAGCAGATTAACATATAGATAAATAATAAATTGAAACACTGGTGCTACCTGGTATAGTCAAACTCAAAACATAGAATATAGAGGGAGAAACAAGAGGACAATTTAACAGAGACCTTATATAATCATCTGAACAATTAGCTATAAACCACACCGGAATACAAGGCATGTGGCTAATAGAACGCATTTACAAAACTAGTTATAAACAAATCTGTGAAGGATTAAGGATACATTCTTAAAAAAAGGTTTTAGTTGTCATATTCCTCTGCAAGCAATGTGAACTATAGAATAAAGTACTAAGTTACATATACATGTTATGTTATAGAGTCCATACTATTTAATATATCTTCAACAAGATTTTAATATACCTTCCTTCACTGTCGTAGACACCTGAGTCACTGCCATGTTTGGCTTTGTGAATGTTTCTAACTTCAATCGGAAACAGCAGAGAAAACGACTTCCCCTGAACCACAGACAACAAAAGAACATACTCATCAGTAGCTGACGCGATGTGATCGACTCTAGTCTTATTCTGTATAACAATAATCTTCGATCAAATAAGCTATTGAATGGTTTTGGTAGCTTAGCTGATTGATTACAAGAAAGTAATGTAAAGCAAATTTTGGTACTTGATAGTGCAAATCGGGATCAGCGTTACATCAGCATGACTCATTCTTGATGCTGCTAGATATTTGCCAAAGGCATCTACAATATGTGGATGTGGTGTTGGCATCAATCAATTTCTACAGTAAAATCCATTAGATTTAGATAAATTCTATTTTTAGGACTAGTTAGTTTTAAATATTTATTCTGGGAATCAACTAGTAGCTTATGTTATTCTACTCAAACATCAATTTACTACCAAAAGAGAAAGAAACTGAGAAAGGGACTGAAAATGAATTTCAATCAAGCGTGATGAGCTGTGACAAATTGGTTTTCCGGAATAACTAATAGGGGAGTAAATCATGAGCAATTCACATTGAACAGTAAAGAAGTAAAACTTGGAGTGGGAGAGTTACCGGGCGCGTCTGTCGACTGAGACCGAAGTTGATGAAGATAGCACTGAAAGAGGACAAGAGGATGCCACACCCAATTGCACGAAAACCTGAAAACAGATCAACACGAATCTTCTTTAAGGTCATTGAATCACTGATCACATCAGAAACAAACAGATCACAAACTAGGAAACAAAGCCAAAACCTTGAAAGGTCTCCCAAGGATAAACAATGCCATCGTGATTCCTGTCGAAAAATGCTACATGTCTCTGCAAAGAGTCGTGTTCTTTCGGAACAAATCTCCCACCAACTTCTGCACACAGTCATAAGTTTACAGCCAGTTCAGAACAGATGGATCAAAACCCGAAAAAGAAAATTAGAGGGATTTAAGCTAAGTAACAACCTTGCTTATTGTTGGTATCTGATACAGGAGAGGAAGCCATGACTGAACAGAAGGGTTGTGTGCCGATCAAAGAAAGGTGCTTGTTTTTCTGAGTTGAGAGGAACAAGAGGAACGAAAGAGAAGTTACAAGAACTTTGTTTCCTCCAACGACAGATTTTACGTATTTATAAGGGGCTGGAAATTAGCTTGTAATTTAAAGAATAATAATAATAGGAGACAGATATGTGGTAAAACTTAAATGATTATGGTTGCATGTAAAAAGCTCAGCTATAGATAACTGTATTCCGCGTCATAGCTTAGAAGATGGCACATAGCAAAGCAATGAGGCTCAAATTTTTTTAACAGAAAGAGGACAAGCTGCAATTCTGTCTTGCACTCCTCTCCAATGCAATATGGCATCTTCCCAACGGCACTTCAACCTAATTTTTTATTAGTTTCTCTAATTATGACTGTTATCTAACACTCATGGCCGTCCTCAAAGTTTTGGGTATCATACGAAGAAATGTCATGGTAGATCTTACTCATTAATTATATGATTTTAACAGAGTCTCGTATGATATTTTCAATAAATTACGATGTAAAGATTACGATCGATGAATCAAAAGTCTAATATGAATCACCTACTTCTCAAATCAAAAGTTATGTCTTATGATAGAAGTAACGAAAACTCGCAATAAATATTCGATTACATAATTGCTTATGGGTGCAAATGATACATTCAAATGTTGCGTAATCAAGCAGAGTATTACGATTTTGGTATCTTATCAATAATTTTACTGTCTTGAAGCTAAAAATGGAAAATCCATGTGGGTAAAGGGTTCGGCATAACCATCCTGGTTGGTTTTCATTTTTTGATTCCATATCAACATGAATTTGTGAGGAAGAATTCGTGTTCTTGTTAAAGGAAATTAGCAGGCTGTGGACTATAATTAGACAAACATATACAAACGAGAATCACGATAGTTGTGAAAGCTAGGGATGCAATCATTTTGCTGAGGACAACAGAAAATGGTGCCGTTGGCTTCTTTCCGCCTTTTCTTTTGCTTTGCTTTACAACCTCACAAAAGCACTAGAAGCTACGGAAACACGCATTCCCTTCCTTCTTACTTTCTTTCTCTTCTTTTCTCTGAGGCAAATTACATCTCTCTTCTCCGAGTGTGAACGTTTATCTCCCAACAGTGGGGTTGCAATGCCGGGAAATCTGAATTATTAGTTTTCTTTTCAAATTCGCGGGTGATACATCATTTTCTAATGTAAACATTTATTCTCTACATACGTCGGTTATGATCATATTAAGTCACGCGAGATTTAATCCGACATACCTTCATAAGATGTGTGAATAAAAGATATCACGTTTTTGTAAAAATTTAGTCATTGTCTAATGATAGTAGATAGTTGGTCGACATAATATTCTTTGTGTTGGTCTTGGATAGTTTTGGAATGATCTAATTACGAAAGAGACGATATAAGTAAATTCATTCACAATATAAGTAAAATGAGTCAGTACGAGACGAATGGATGAAGAGAAGCTTTTTGCTTCCCAACAAAATAAGAAACTTCGACTTCATTGTATCTCAATCTTCACACGAAGTACAACTTTGTCGCATTTTCTCGATCAAATTGCGAAGGTTCAACTTTCAACCCTGTACATCATCGACGGGAAACAAATTAGCTCACCGATTTTCATCGGAGACGTGGCATTGGTTTCCTCGACGTGGACGTACAACATACATCTTTAAGGTCGACACTCGACAAGCCATGCAGAACATATACTATTTGGTCATGTGGCACGACATATCTGACTTCACATACGTATTCATTTTCGACCGTCTTAGGCTCCAAAGTCTAACAATGGATCATATAATATACAATGGCTGCTTCTAGTTTCTGTTTTTCAAGGAACAAATTCTCATAGGTGGAATACGCATATAATAGCAGCAAGAACAAGGTGGCACAAATGCATATGTGCACGCCAACAACGATTCTATTCGGGTCTGAATGTTTGTTACGCTAGAAAACTTTATTATTACTAATAGTTGTCGTTGTTGTTCGAATTGCAAGTTACTCCTTCAACATTCTAGGTCGAAGATCAATTCCGTTGAGAGATCATATCAAAACAATTCTTATCCTCTAGCATCAAGAAAGATTGAAATTTAGACTTCCATCAGTGTCATTGAACTTCGAACCAGGGAATAAAACTCTTACCAACTCAACCTTAATTAACTAAGAATGCAATTTGAGAAGAAAGTCTGATCGGAATTTATGATTAGCGGATGAGGAATGAGAGCTCCAATAATTTCAGACATTGTCAAATGGAGTGATCAAATGTATATGAGTTTGGATCACGAACAATTGACTGATCGGGGATGAGTTGGACTTGACTTTTCTCTACTCAAGAGTTGGGCTGGCCCATTACAAGGACCCATATATCAGTGTCCTCGACACGAATCATAAATGTGATCCATAATGTACCAATTATTAGCTCAATAATGCCGGAACTGGTACCTACTATAAACATTATACTGAATTATTATCATCAACTTACAAAACGAGAAAGTTGAAGAAATGGAAATTCAAACCAAAGAGCATCAGATATAAAGGAAGAAATTGAAGAATCGATATTTCAAAGTTCGATGATTCATATAATTACACATCGTTTACCACAAAAGCAACTAGGATTTTGGAATGCAGCCAGCCAAAGTGGAATTCGGTCTAGGCATAATATCCTGAGAAACTTACGGACTCATCACCTAGCTCTGCAAATGTAACAACGACGAAAGATATGCAGTCACAGTCATACAAAGTGGCGGTCTAGGCATAATATCCTGAGAAACTTATGGACTCATCACCTAGCTCTGCAAATGTAACAATGACGGAAGATATGCAGTCACATAGTCATACACAAGTTGGATAAACAAAAGAGGTTCAACAACACAATAGATTTTGCAGGCAAAGAGTATTAGAGAGTGGCATCTCGCTTGCACATGGGGACGGTATTTGGTTACATGATCCTTAACTATGATCATGCAATGCAAACATGAAACATATCATCTTATCTACAGCATCATTTGTTGGTTCAAGTCTCACCTCAGACAATGACACATTTCAGCACAAGCCCTTTCTGATCCACCCTTCCCTCTTCATGGCCTGAAAGTTCATATTTGAATCTTAATTTCTAAATGACACGAACCCAAGAAAATCAAATGTAAACATAAAGGTATGGTGCATAAAAAAAAGGATAAGTTGACGAACCTTCAGGTGGCTGAGCTAGCTTTCGGTTTTGTGGTGACAACATATCTTTCTTCAATTGTGTCAAAACGTCCTCCATTGTATGTTCCCTTTGCCAATTTGCAAGCATGGGGAAGAGATTGGGTTCAACCTGGTAAGTTGTCCATCCATCAGTTTGTTTCAATTTATATACAGGATTAAATGTCTTTGAAAGGAATAAAACCTACCACTCCAGTTTCAGGATTGACACAGGTCATGTTTATCCGTGTTTGGAACCTCACAGCTGGTGGATTATCTGGATAATCTTTACCGCAAAACAATTTCAACTGGTAAATTCGCCCTTCATGCACAGTCTAGCAAGAAGTAAGAGCATGGAAACGAGTAAGGAATGATGTCGATTGGGATGCATTAATAAAATTCAATGGAGCAATATCTTCCCAAGATAACAAGCAAAACAAGAAAAGTTTTGAGATAGTATCATTTCATCAAGTCAGTACTAGTGTAACTGTATTGGACGCTTGCCACTTGCCCACATATTTAGTGTATGCCAACTGTGTACCTTATTTTGAATAACAAAAGTACTTTCCTAAATCAGGTTTTGACAGCTGCTCAGGATCCCATAATATATTACATGAATGTGAACTAGTAACTTAGGCCATACCATATTTGGATAAAGAAACATTGTAGAATACGGATTTCAAACAGAATGACACACACGTATATTCACGCAAAATAAATAGAGAGCATGGAACATACATTTGGGGGACCAATGATTGTCCCTGTCCATGACTGCATAAATATATCGTCAGCGTCATCCATTCCATAGCTAACAGTTCCATCCCCAATTCCCTTTTCACCTCTCTCAAGCTCTTCCAGTAATCTGAAATTCCTCGGAACTGCAAACGATAACAAGATAAAGAAAATTACAACATGCATAACTGTAATCAAATGATTGCCATAATGGAAACAGACAAAAATACATCAAAAGAGATCAATTTAGCACATCAGTAAAAGTTATCATACTAAAGTATCCTAGTTGCACACTTTGAAGGTGATCTACTAATTACCTAATTCATGAGCGGTACTCAAACACTATCTTAGAGGGCAATGCTAACACTAGATATGAGACTTGAATATTATATAAGTTACACTACACGAGGTTCATGTATCATTTGCAATGTTAACAACACACTTTTTGGCATAGGCCGCATAGTTGAATTTAGCTGTGGAGTGTAGAGTAAGCGTCCAGATGGAGGATAGATATGACATTAGTGTATCTGTCATGTGCTAATGAAGTTACTAAATTTAGTTAAAGATATGAGCGGGAGAATCAAGGCAAAATAAATGTGTAAATACGTTACATATCTGACGATAACAAAATATTACTTTCAGAAAATAGATGAAACCTCTTGGATTTTTACCGTAAGGAGAAAACTCTAATGTAAAGAGATTACTAGCACCAACCAAAGCACAACCTGACAGTTTCTTAAGCTCTAAATTGTCAAACATAGTACATTAATTCAAGAACAATCCGAGTGCAGGTTTCCAATCCAATTTGTAATGAACTAGCATCAAATTTCCGAAACTTCACAGAGCCATTAGTGTTACGCATATGCTTCATTAATAAAATTGCACGAATGCTATGAAGAAGATGCTTAACAACAAATAGGAACCTCAAAGTGTATACATTATCTTTGCACTGTTCAATACCAAATATCACATTTGTTGTTACGCTAGGTTAGAATCATTCCATTCTTGCACAACACTTGAAAAATCTAACACGGTTCAGCAAATTCATTCCGCTTCGCATCGCAACGCTCAAGAAGGCATAGCAGATATGCAATCAAAGTCTTAAAGCAAAACCTAATCAACTCTCATAATACAACAGAAATGCGATACAGAGCTTGAATTTGCAGAACCCAAACAAATTCAAAGTGTGCGAAAAGTAAATCGGTGAATTCGGAAAGCTCAAAACCTAATTTGCAAGGCAGTCAATTGCAGATTGAATTGATGAATGAGTTTGGCGATGACGTGAGAGAGAGAGTGAGAATGAATCAAAGATTTAGCGAAAGCTCACCTACAACTGTCGATGGTTCGGAGCCCATGTGGATCGAGACCCGACCCGACTAAGCTGGAGAGGAGAGGAGAGGAGATGAGAGTGATGAGGAAGAAGACGACGACCAGGTAGTCCAAGTAGTACGGTTGAGGAAGGCACAGATGGAGGAGGGAGGATAAAAAGGAGGAAGTCAGCTATTTCCCACTGGTTGAGGGTCCATTGTTAGTCGTCTACACCTGCGAATCTGAGCCGTCCATTAGTAACTGGGCTTTTCCCTCCAAAGTGTCCGTAAAACGGTAAAATTGTATTTAATTTTACCGTAGGTAGATGCTTAACTAATAAGCGATTTAGGCTCCATGTTCCCCCGATAAAGACTAGTTTGGTATTGCTGTGACTTTAAAAAAAAACTGTTGCTGCTGTACTACGAAAATAATGAGCTGTGAATTAAAATAGTTTTGTGTTTGGTAAATATTAGTTTAAAACTGATGCCGAGATAAAATTTATTAATTTTTGGTGTTTTTAGTGACAGCTACTTTTAAAAGTAACTTTCAGGTTGCTTTTAAAAGCTGCTGTTAGTGACTTGTAATTTTAAATAAAAAAAATTGTTTTTCTTTCATTTATCAAACACTATAAAATCTAAAAGTTCGGATGTAAACCTGATTTTTTTTTTTAACAACAAAGCTGTACTAAACTAGGCTTAAGTGTCCGTGAGCCGTGGCTTGGTTGGTTAAGGTGTTTAACTAACAACTTTGAGATCACGGGTTCAAACCTCACAGACATATTTAGGGTGTATGAGTTATTAATAAAATGTTTTTAAAATAAATAAATAAATAAAAAGAAGAAGACCAAATTAGGCCTAAGTGTGTTTTCTTTGGTTGAGATCACATTAGTGCAAAAAGGTCATCTCATAATGCTTCCTCCCATCCGCCCACTAAAAATGATTAGGAATTATCTTCATTTAAAGTCAAAGGGATTCAAATCTAGATAAGAAGATTTCAGTCATTTCAATAAACTCTTACCAACTTACGATGGTTAAAAAGAAAAAGAGTTGAGTGACTTGAGTCCATGTAAAGTGTAAACAAAACAAATTACTTTTTCTACTAGGAAATCGTAATTATTGTATTTATTTGGTGTATGAGTTAAGGTGAGATAAACTGGGACTATGGAGTGTACTCGTTGCTAACATTAGTGTCTAAAACTGATGTTAGTGTCTAAAAAAAAAGATAAGATATCAAACTGATTTTAGACCTAAAGTTCAGGGTAGTAAACTGAATTTTTTCCTAAATTTAAGGATGTGAAATCCACACACCTATTTTTTATTTTTAGTAACAAAATTTAAGTTACTAAAAAAAGAAAATAGGTACGTAGAGTGTGGATTTCACTTCTCTAAATTTAATCAAACACATGCACCAGGCTCAAAATAATACACAAGCCATTTCTTCACCGAAAGAAAATTCCGTCGATGCTCGCTGGCATCAGAGACCAGAGGAGAACCACAGACTAGAATGCAAATGTTCAGAACATTTGTTAATGGATTCAATTCCGATGTTTATAACCTTTCCCTGGTTTAATGAATGTCTTGATCAGAACATTGGAGATCTTTTAGGGATCCCTTTTCTCCTAAACTGTGGCCTTTTGGCAAATGATACTTCTAGATTTCTTTTTCCTCCCTTATTCCCATTACTATCTTCAAATTCATGACCACCACATATAGTTTTTCTCTGGCATTCGTTCCCATGAATTGCTAAAACCTGTCAACGGTAAATTAATAAATAAAAAAACCAAAATTAAATAGACAAGAACTGAAAAAGGAGAAGGGAAATTCAGAATCCGAAATACAAACCGACCTTGCAGGCAATGCTGCAATAGAGGGAATTGTCTTGCAAATTCTTGTGGCAGATGGTACACATATACTCCCTCGATTTATTATTGTTTTGCTGTTGTTGTTGCTGTTGTGATCGATGCCTTTGCTTCAGGAATACCACTTTGGCTTTGTTTGTGTGATAAGTCTGTAAACAAGACAGATCAGTGTCACTGAACCTTCATGCCTTGATGACAAAACAAAATAAGCATCAGGATTAGTTTGATCAAATAACAGTTCCCTAACATCTACATATGATATCTAACCTATCATGTGTCATTCTGGGAAAATTAGTTTCGTTTCTACACATACATTAGGATGAAGATAACGGCAAATAGCTTAAAATGCATTATTCCGTTCAAGTGTTTAACAGTGCGATTCTGCAGGTTTTTCCAGCATAAACATATAAATCCGTGTGTAGCAGTTAAAACAATGACATTAGTAGTCTGTCAAACCTGTATGCCAGAGCAGTTGAAGAGCTTGCACAAGTCTCGACGATTAATCACATCACTGTAAATATATCTCCGAATCTGTAGACATGTAACCCAAAAATCTAGTTCTTCATATCTGGATTCAATCACTTCAGGCTAGGAAAGCTCAAGTACAGAAACTACATACCTTAACAAGATTGTGAAACATGTGCTGGGCAAGACAATTCAGACATATAGGTTTACAACAATCAATACAGAAATGATCTAAATTGTTCCTTTTCGCGTCTGAGTGTGCAATGCAAGCCTTGAAGAATACTGTGTTGTACATAATTTTCAACCATTGTGGTACCACCATGCGATTCTTCTGCAAAAACATACACATATGATTATACTAAAACAAGCAAATTAACAGATAACTAAAAGAAAAGGAAATGATAGATATAAACTCAGGAAATGATTTTACTTCAGTTTTGGATGCATGAAGACACTCGACTCTATGATCTCTCTCATTCTCAGTATTTCTCTTATTGGCAGTTTTCATGTTGAAATAAACGTATCTGTCAACATTTCAGTGTAGGGTAAGTTTCCCTAAACTCCTACAGCTTTATAGCCCAATTCACTGTGCCAAAATATTGATGTGACAGAATTTAATTGGTATAAACTTTAAAGGATATTCTAGCTGGCTGGCAGGCATTTTCTGCACTGGTGCTATAAACTTTTTTTTTTTTTTTGAGTGACTGGTGTGATGAAGTTAATGACATTACAGAATCAAAAGAATAGTATCTGTATGAAGTGTAGGGCTGTCTGCCTTCCTATGACATAGCACTGCTTGGTGCTTACAAGTTACAACGAACAAACCTGCTGCAGTTATTCTTTTACACCAAAATGAGTACTTAAAACATTTATATGAGATAACACTCGTCATTCATTTACAAACTGTAAATCTTAGCCTATATCTTTCTTGTTGGGTAATAAATTCTGCACCCACCCCACCCAACCTCCAACCCTTTAGTCTTTCATTTCGATCAAACCTTTCCTGCCCTTGCATCAAACCCATATACAGTTACTAAACGGTAAACCCCTAGCCTCTCTAGGCAATACAATCAAATCTTTTAATAACTGACAACTGGTGCGCCAAGATCAGCAGCATATATGGTAGTATAACAGTATTACAGTTGTTGCATAAAATGACCGATCGAACGTAACAGCTTTACAGTTAGATAGTTATTGGTCTATAGCAAAAATGAGTGATTCATATATAATGAGGCAAAATTTAAGGGAATCACTGCAGAAAATCATACGAGTTTATTTCTTCAACAAGAAAGGATAAAAAAAATAATAACTAGGCTTCTGTATGTACGTATGATACGTGTCTTTATACCAAGGATCCCTGCTCATTCATGAGAACATCGATAGGTGAGATGATGATCTTCCTGGACCGCAGGCATTACACATCAACCATCGATTTTCACAACCATTACACACACCATCCACCAAGTACAACCAGCTATCTAACCGAGAGCTACGTAACATTATGCAAATCTCACACAGTCGGCAATCACCAAACACTGTATACTTACTGACCATCAATTTATTACAATGGCGAAACTAAACCGTTGGCTAATTACAATGGCGCAGAATTCTCCAGCATTGTCTAGTCGTTTTCCTTAGAGTGACCTGGTATTAACCTCTACCGTGTTTTGTTTCAAATTATTCTCCTCCCCAGGTTTTACGAGTTCAGGTGATACACGGAATTAGAAATAATTTCAATATAAACGTTTGCTTCTTAGTCACTCCAACCATTCTTGTCCTTGTTAGTCTCACTCTCAACCCTCATAAAAGACTTAAATATCAATAAGAAGAAGATAGAGAGCTAACAAAAAATGGCGGCAAATGGTACCTTGATCGGCGACGAGGGTTACGATCGCGCCGGAGAAGTGAAGCAATTCGACGACTCCAAGCTCGGAGTCAAAGGCCTCGTCGACTCGGGTCTCTCCTCCATCCCCCGGATCTTTATCCACCCGCCCGAAACGTTACAGCAACTGAACCCGACGACCCGACCCGACGCCGAGCCCATCCCCACCATCGACCTCTCCGGCCCCCGCGCCGCAGTCGTCGACCAAGTCAGCGGCGCGTGCCGGAAGTTCGGGTTCTTCCAGATCACCAACCACGGCGTACCGTCGGTGGTTCTGGACCGCACCATCGCCGCCGTGAAAGCCTTCCACGAGCAGCCGGTGGAGGCCAAAGCGCGGTTCTACCGGAGAGAGATGGGCCACGGCGTGTCGTACCTCTCCAACGTCGACCTCTACACCTCCAAGGCCGCCAGCTGGCGCGACACGATTCAGGTGAGGCTGGGCCCGGTCGCGGCGGAGGGTGACGAGGTTCCGGAGATTTGTAGGGAGGAAATCGCGGCGTGGAACAAGGAGATCCAACGGCTGGGAGAGGAGATGCTCGGGATGGTCAGTGAAGGGCTGGGATTGCCCGCCGGGAAGCTCAAGGAGATGACGTGTCTGGAAGGGAGGATCATGGCGGGACACTACTACCCGCCCTGCCCGCAGCCTGACCTTACCGTAGGGCTGACGTCACACAGTGACCCGGGAGTGTTGACCGTGGTGCTTCAGGATCACATTGGTGGGTTGCAGGTCAAGCACGGCGATGCTTGGGTGGATGTGAAGCCCGTCCCCGGTGCTCTTGTGATCAACGTTGGTGATTTACTGCAGGTAATTACGTACTTTTACTATTTACTATTCGAGTTTTACTACTCCTAGTTACTAAGAGAGCTGGTGATGGTGATTTCAGATTATATCAAATGAGGAATACAAGAGCGTGGATCACCGGGTGTTGGCGAATCCGAGCGACGAGCCGCGAGTCTCGATTGCCGTGTTTTTGAACCCGAGCAACAGGGAGGGGGTGTTTGGTCCGTTGCCGGAGCTGGTCTCGCCGGAGAAGCCAGCGCTATACAAAAAGTTTACGTTTTCAGAGTTCATGATGAGGTTCTTCACGAAAGGATTGGAAGGCAAAACTTTGGTGAATTACTATAAGCTGCAGTGAAGTAGACTAGATACTTTTCTGAATTTCAGTTCTCCAATGTACTTGATTCGATAACAGGGTTACTGTTTAAATGTTATGTCTCACATAAACTTGTATTCACTATTCAGTATCAGAAGTTATCAGATTACAACTTGGGAAGTGTTTTGTATGCTTGTTCATAACCAACTCAAGAAGTCAAGAGAAAACTATGAAGTACAAACTATACTAGTGTTTGAAATGCATAGCAACTGCAAAACAATATTTGCAACTTCTTCATATGGCATATTCAAACCTGAAATTAGTTAGGCCTAGATGGAAGCCTTTGTGTTTCCAGCTTTCTATACCCAAACCACTCGGCCATCTCTTCATCATCTGTAGAATCAGAAAGCAACACTCTTCTTTCAGTTCTGGAAGACCTAAGTTCATCGTCACTTGCCATATCCGTTGCGCCTCCTTTGTTCTTCTCTAACATCTTCAACTTCCATTTGTCCCTCTTTTGTGGATTCTGAGACAGTTCGGTCTTACCTCCTGCAATCGGAAAGTCTACAAATCTAGAAGTCTTATCTGATGAGTTTGGGTGACTAAAATCATCATTCTCTTCAACCACAAATCTCCACCTGCCTGCATCTCGGTTGTGACCATTTCTACCTTGGCCTGAGTAGTATCGATCATTAACATCTGTGTCACCGAAACTCACTCTATTACTCTTACGGTAGCCTCCATCTTCATGCATAGGTTCAACACATGTCTTGGGCCTTTTATGATCGCATTTTAAGCATAGCATGTTTTTCCTAAAATTGATGTAATTGCAGCTGCACAAAAAGTATTTCTCATTATATACAAAGGAAGAAGAAAACAGGAACCCCTTCATAGTGGAGTGGAGCATTAATTTCCAGAACAAAATGATTGAATGCAAATGACAATTAGTTCACAAAATACTCACGATTCACATTCCCACTCTCCAGGATTTAGCTCTCGCTTGGGTGGCTTCTCTTTGCACTGCAAGCATCTACTATTCTTGGCAAAATTTAGGAAATTGCATCTGTATAAATATAAAAATATTAACTTAATATCTTATCAAGTTAAATGGAACCACAATCTGAGGAAAGTTAAGATCGCTGCAACCATTACTTTTCACATATCCAGTCCCCTTTCTTCAATGGGAGATGATCCTGATCCTGATCCTGATCCTCCCTCAGTTTTGCCAGTCTCTCTTGGAATAGACCATCACAACGTAAGCACTTAACATTTCTGGCAAAATTTAGGAAGTTGCATCTGCCACAGCACGAATATAAGTTAGGTATACCAAGATACCAAGATACCATGATAACCAAGCAAGTAACCAACTAAAAATCAGCTGTCAACTTACTTGGGGCAGATCCAGTCACCTTGCTTCATTGGAACGTTTACGCCGTATTTTTCTTGTAGTACTGCATCTTTTGGTGACTTTTCAACACTTTTTAGAGTCATGCTCTTTGGGAGGTCGGTTTGATTTTCAAGCTCTTCAGTGCTACACTCCACCATCTCTTTCAACAGCCTTCTCACTGATTCTTTGACCTTTTTATTTAGAGATGGCTTGTTCCCAACTGTATCAGTAAGGGGATCAATCCCGTGTGTTAACAAGAACCGCATAACATCCACAGTACGCCCGCCCTCATCTTCACGGGCCTTCACATATGCTCTCTCACAGTCGCCTCTCAAATTGCAGGAGCTGCACACCTGCCAAAATTTGTGTTCATATCAGATAAAATTATAAATCCTACTTGTATCTCAGCTCTAAAGTAGGCCTTCTCTCTCACAAGTCACTTAGTTGAATGATTGAATACTTCCTATATTCAAAGTATAAACAGGTTTTCACTCTACCATGAGGAAGATACTCAGAAACGAAAGCACTCACATCTCCTTCATCAATGCCGACATGCGCCCTTAGCCGCTTTCCTGAGTTGACAACTTTCCTATCTGTGCTTGGGCATCCATACCCTGCAATAATCTGGACATCTTTCCTCGACAGTAACCTGGTCACAACGAAAAATAACTGGACTATACCATCTCACAATAACTACTAATGATAAAATGTATGCTAATTTATTCATTTCTAACCCTCTGTTAAGTTCAACATATTACATATATTTATTCATGCATCCCATGACAATTTGAATATCAAACACTGTAAAACCAATTAATCAATGCAAACAGTTTTCAATCCAATTAAATCAAAATAAAATTCAAATTCATAACCGGAAAATCATCATTACCTCAGCAGACTCGACCGGTCCCTGGCAAAGTTAAGGCAAGCGGTTCGGACCCGGTTCGATTCCTTGGGACCCATTTGGCCGTTTCGAAACGGGTTTTCGTCCCCTTCGAAATAGCCTCTCTTCAGCAAAAGCTCCATCAGGTCCACCCACTCCCGCCATGGGTGCGAAATCTGGACCGCACAATATAGGCCGGACGGTTCGTCGGAGTCTGATGAGGCCGAGACGAATTCATTAGTAGGGTTTGTTGATCGGAGCTCTTGAACTTGATTGACTACGAATTGGAGCTTGGGATTGGGAGCTAGGGTTCGGCTGGAGATGTGAAATTGTGAAATGGGTATTAGAAATGTGGGGTTTGTGAGGAAGATGGGATATGTTCTGAAAAGCTTGTGCATTTCAAACTGTTTGATTCAGCTGCGCGGTTTTTGGCGGAAAATACCACCCGCCTCACTGTGACCCCCTCTCTGACTGTAGTTTAGACCGGAGAATGGAAAAGCAACGATACACTAACGTTAAAAAGTCAGTATTGCCCCCAAGAGCATCTCCATTAATAAATTAACTTCAAAAATTGTGTTCTACGATATTTCATATGTTGTTGTCTTGGTCTTATGTTATCAGAATATGTAGTTAGAATATGACTATGTATTCTTTATCATTATCATATTGGTACTTTTTTAATTCCCTATATAAAGGGCGCCACTTTTATCAATAAATAATATGATGATTCTCTATTCTTTTCCACTATCTCTCTTTGTTACTACATTTTATAATTGATCAAATTGTTATATTTAACTACCATTTTGAAATTTATGTATCGATTTAACAATGTTGCTCCATCAGTAGTTGTTATTTATTATGTTTTAATTAATGGTAAAGTGACATGTGGGCAAGAGAGGAGAAAGAAGATTTAGTTATTGCTTTAGTTATGCATCAAAAATTTGTAAATTTTATTTAGCAATTATCCAATTTAGTAATGATTTATACATTAACATCGATTTACCTCAAAAATAGACAAATTTTAGCAATATCACTGGAGATGCTCTAAGAACCTATTTATTTATAGACGTGTTTCCGGACGTTTCCGACGCGTTTCTGAGAACATAATCGAAACCTACAAACAGGATACGCATGGCTGAAAACGCGTCGGAAACATCTAGAATTAATCCAACGTACGTGGTTGTTCCCATTTCGAGTATAAATCCCAATGGGAGAAGGATTTCGAGTATAAATCCCAATCCGAGAAGGATACGAGTCATATGACACTACCTCCCAGTTCGAGTATAATTCCTACTCCCACAGGGAACGGGTAAGTATTTCCTAGGCTCTGAGGGACTGAAACCCTTCTTTATGTAAGTCCGACTCTCCATTTCCATTTCAAGCACACATACACTTCCTCCTATATTTCTAAAAACCTTCCTACTTCTCTTCCTTCATATCCTTCTCGTCAGCCTGAAATACCATGCCGATTCCCCGAAACCAATCAATCTCGATGAGTCGCAGCTGGTACTTCACCAGCAAAGAGTTGGAGCACAACTCCCCGTCTCGCCGGGACAGCATCACCGTCGTCAAAGAGTCCAAACTCCGGTCTCTATACTGCTCCCACATTCAGAAGGTGGGTCAGAATTTGAGACTGCCTCACTTGACCATAGCCACTGCAATGATGCTGTGCCACCGCTTCTACGCACGTCAGTCTCACGCCAAGAACTGCTGGCACACTGTGGCCTCAGCCTGCGTTCTTCTAGCCAGCAAAGTCCAGGACACGCCTCGATCCCTCAAGGACGTCGTGTACGTGGTTTACGGCCAAGAGATACAATACCAGATCAATGAGATGATGAAGAATTACCAGATCAAACACCCTCACGACGTTACAAAATGTGACGAGTATGCCATAAAGATAGTTGAGCTTTTGAAGAGGGATAAGAGAGAGCTCATCGCAAAGGCGGAGCGGCTAGTGCTGAAGACGATCGGGTTCGATCTTGACATTGAGCTTCCTTTCAAGGCCCTCGCGGCGGCGCTGAAGAGGTTGACGAGTGATGTAGTCCCCCGCCTGGCTGAGGTGGCGTGGAGCCTTGTGGAGGAGTGGCTCAAGACATCACTATGCTTGCAGTACAAGCCAAAATACATTGCGGTTGGGTCAGTTGTTGTCGCTGCTAGGGTTTTGAATGTGAAGCTACCCGCGGGTGAGAAGTGGCTCGAGGAGCTCGGTGTTTTGCCGGAGGTGTTGGATGAGGTCGTTCGCTGGATGCAAAGTAAGATCTGTAAGCAGAAAACAAAGGAGACCATAAGGGTTGTGAGCTTTTATGAGATCATTACTTGCCGGCCGTTAGATAGCAAGGCCTAATGATTTGTTAGCTTAGTGGGCAAATCCATTTGTGAACCTAAACATCAAATAGTGTTAGGTGATTGTGTATATGTAGTTTTGAGATCAAACATTACTTTGATATATAAGTATTAATGGTTTCTCATGCATGCTGATCATGTTCTGATTCTTGGCCAAAATATTCATATACAGTAACTCGAAATTTTGTGGGTAACGAATTTAGTGAAGTTTCGCATTTTAATCATGCATTTGAAAACCCAAAATCTAACAAAGAAAGATATATATAGAATCAAGATCTCTCTAAATGGCGCAATTATTTTCAAAGTAGATGTTTAGGTTTTATCAAACCAGATTCATAATAGAATGGTGCTCTTTTTGGCATTGGCTCATGGAGTGATGATGATCTCTAACTTCTTAAGTTTCTAATATATGAATGTCGAGAAAAGAATGGCGTGGGTTTTCGAATCTTCTTCCCATTTCAATTTACCTTGATAAAAGTTTAACGGTGGATCACACATTCTTACATATTCGAACTAATCTTCCTACATCACTTTCTAAGTTGTTCTCCTCAATGGAAAGGCGCTCGATAAGGAGCTAGTCTGGTTTTCCGTCCATCTTCTCCGGCGAGCACTCTCTCACTCTTGGCCTGCATGTTGTTGGAAAAGACATATATGTCCCTAATGGACTTGGATTCTCAATCCCCTCGACTGCATTCTTTGTTTTACCTTTAACAATGATTCTTCTACTGGGTTTTACTTAATTTTGTCCTCTCTCAGTGATATGGGATTGTTTGAGGTTGATGCTCTCTTGAAACCCTCCTCTCTTGCTCACTTTCGGGGTTTCAGCCTCGGTTGGTAATGCGGGACACTAGTAAAGGTCACAGTATAGTTATAAACTAAAAACAAATACCAAGTGGAATAATCTGTTTTGCCTCACTCTCGGGCAGCATGCATGTTTGTTGAAAAAGACATTTCTATCCCTCGATCGAGTGTGTACCTAAATAATGGGTCTTCTCGTTGATGACTGTTAGTCCCTGAATTCTATCCCTTTTTGCAATTTTTACAGTATTTCTATTTAGATTGAATAGGTGGATTATGCATGTCAAGGCTGATATTTGAGGCATTGAAGGCTAGTAGTTTTGGGCAGAATGAGGATTTTAACAGAACTTGGAACTTGGACTTGATTAAGAAACAAATACACATGGTCTTGAAGATGTACAAGTTTTGTCAGCTATCAATGCTGCTGATATTGCTAGAGAAGAATCCTGGAAGCCCAACTACATTTTCGAGTTTCGATCTTATTGTTCATGGTTTTCACTTTTCAGTTATCTGATGATTACACCCAAGGTAGCAGTTATGTCTAGTTCAATGACCAGTGTTGTGATTTGTGTTTGATGGAGTTCAACAAAATCATACGAGCAATTCTCTGCTAATTTATCAGTTCATAAGCTTATAAACTCTAGACTTGTTATGATGATATGCTCACATGGGATCTGTTCCCCCAGGAAATTGATGTAATTCAGCAGAGTGCAAAATCTTAGTAAAAGTCCAACAGAAATAAAAAAACAATATTCACAACTTCTTTAACTGAAGTATAACTGATAGATCATCAGAACATTAAGAGATTGAAATGGAACACATTTGATATACTGAAAATTTAGGCCACAGATTCCAAATTCTATAAGAGGTGATTCTTCTACTGGGTTTTCGTTATGAATCGAGCTCTGAATTGGGACCTAGGGGCTCCTAGGAGTTGTCAAATTGTAAAATGGTGGTCTTTTGGGTTTGTGGCTTTTGGCTTTTGCAGAAAGGCCTGACCGTTAAGTTCATTTGAGAATTAAGATGGTGATTAACTGACTGGGTTTTATATTTTGTTTTCTCATATTAAATTACATATAATCTAGATCCTATAATTATGCCATACATTCTCCTAATCATTCCTTTATTTTCTCCATCAAAATGTAGAAACATAAGATTTGGAAATTCTCAATCTCTCTCATTTTTTACAAAGATTATATTCAGCACCTCTTCAGCTCATAATGGACAGTTCTAAATCTTTTTGCAAGAGATCCAAACCTGCTCTAAGGAGACTGGCAAGTTCTAAATCTTTTTTTGCTTTTTAATTTGTTTGGTTCTCAGATCACACTAGGAATATTTAATTATACATTCATACATAGATTCATACATATTTGTTGAATTGTGGGTTTAGGGTTAGTTTCTTGTTTCACTTTCGAAAAGATCATGGTGTGTGTAAATTTCACCTAAGATTATTATTATGTTTTTTAGAATCCCTGAATTAACAGTCATCTTTCTGGTGTTTGCTGGTTTGTTTTGACAAACAATTTTACTCAAAAGGCAGCTGAAGGTGAGAACATTCTCCTAGAGATTAAGATTCTTCTAGAGATTGAAGCCGAGGTTCGAGAATGGTGGGAAGAGAAAGGTATTTTTGTCCATGCTGATCAATCACCTGACAACCCTCACTATCCTAGTGATGATGAACTAGGGAATGATCGGAAGAAGTGGTTTGAAAACTATCTGTTTGGTGATTTATCCCGAAGGGCATTCCTAATCTCTAAGCTAGAGTGTTGTGCAGCTTATCATAGATTAAGAGATGACAATGTGCCATGGAATATCAAAGCCTCAGGCGCAGAGGAACTTCCGGAGAAGATTATACATCTGTTGACTGGAGAACCGCCAGTGTTTCCGACAGTCTGGAGAGCTGCATATTCCACTGATGCCATGAGACTCTCCTTGGCTTCTTCTTGTAATGGTGGTGATTCTCCAAGAATTTTATTTAATACTGCGAATTCTGCTATCCGGAAGCTCACTAAAGAGATGTCATGGATTAGTGAACAACTAGCTTATATGGCTGCTGCTGCAGACTCTTCTTCTTTTGTGAGAAGAATCAGAAGAGATGGCCCCCCAAGTACATTTGCGGACAAGGTGTTTGCGAACGAGATAAATATTGCTGTGCATAACAGTGATAACTATTACAAGGCTTGCATGTTTCAAGAAGCCCTCATTTCTGGCTTTCTTCAACTTCAAGCTGCCAGGGACTGGTATAGGATTTCATGTGGTCCTTGTGGTATGAACCATGACTTGGTGCTGCGCTATATTGATGTGCATACACGTCTAATTGCTCCAATCTGTCCACACTACGCTGAATATGTCTGGCGAGAATATTTAAAAAAGGAGGGGTTCGTGGTAATTAATTCGGGCTGGCCTGCTGCTGATGCCCCGGATTTGATACTCCAAAGTGCCAATAAGTATTTGCAAGATCTAATAGAATTTATGAGGGAGCTTGAAAAGAAATTCCAAGCTTTAGACGATGATAGATATGATGTGACAGAAGAAGAAAAGAAGGCAGTAGGTTTGATATATGTTAAGGAAGAAGTTGATGGATGGGAGGGGAAGTGCTTGAGGATACTCCAAGATAACTTTGACAGCGAGACAAAGACTTTTTCTGCTCAGGACGAGGACATGCTAGATGCATTAATATCGTACATCTATGGTGATTTTACCATTCGTCAGGATATGGATTATAGGCAAACTGAACAACTCTGTGCGTCTTTTCTGAAGTCAAAGAAGGATGAAGCACTTAATTTTGGGGCTGATGCCTTGGAGTTAAAGCTACCATTTGGAGAGATTGAGGTCCTTCAACAAAACTTGGACTTGATAAAGAGAGAAATTGATCTTCACGAGGTTAAGGTGCAAGCCTTTACTGGTACCAACGGTCTTGAAGATTTCACACTGGATAGTCCTCCATCTCCTGGAAGGCCAGCTGCTGCCTTGGTGAGCCGGTAATTATATCCTTGTGGCAGAAATATATTTGCAAGTTTGCCTAGAGCACCCTCTTTGTCGGATCATTTTGCTCAAATAACATGTATGGTTTGTTTTAGTTCTTCACTAATCAAACTTGAATCTTCTTGCTCCTTGCATTAAGTGTTAAATTTGAATTAACACTTCTGTTTATCTTACTTAATAGTTCAACTGCCTCAGATTGAGTTGTGATGTATGTGTCTTTGTTGATTCTTAACTCATTTCTTATCAAATTATGGAAGTTTATTGCATGCAACTGATACTTATATCATGCGATTATTAGTTTCTGTGTAGTTTAATGAGCATAATATCTTTCAGTCTGTTTTGTCAGTGACTTCTATGAGAAAATGGAACGTACTGCTCCTGGAGTATGGGAATTCAAACGTCTTCAGTTCTCAGATAGAGTTCTTACTCCCACGTCTCGTCCTGCCTCTGAGCTATTGTACCAGAAGAAAAAGAAACATCCCTTTAAGTTGTTGTTCCAGGAGAAAACGGGACGTTCTAATCTTGGAGAGCAGAAACAGAATGATGATCAGTTACCAGATAAAATTCTTGCTCCATTATATCATCCTCCTTATGAGCTATTGTTTCATGGCTCTTTCAAAAAGGTTTGAAAGTCATAGTCTTTATACTGTACAACTGTAGTACATGGTGTTTTATGCTCATCGAGTGAATCAATATGGAAAATTATTTTACTAATGATGCAGGCAAAACGCACTGCTTCTGTCGAGGACAAATGGCTCCTGGTGAACTTGCAATCGACTAAGGAAATCAGCTCACATCTGGTAGGTATCATTTCATTTTATATCTGGTTCATTGGTTAGTTCCTTGGTCTGTTCTGTAGACATGGACTCACTTTTGGTGTTTATATACTGCTAACTTGCAAAGATTAACCAAGACACCTGGACTAATGAAGCTGTCTCGAAAATCATCAGCACTAATTTTATCTTCTGGCAGGTTAGTAGTCACTAGTCAGTACCTTATATCACTGGATGGTGCTGATGAAACAAAATTAGATATCTGTATTTTGTGATGTTGGTTTGCCGAATTGATGATATAGGCGTATGATGATTCAAATGAAGTCAGGAAGATTTGCACCTACTACAACGTGCTATATACACCTGTAGTGCTTATCATTGACCCCATAAATGGTGAGAATATGCGCTCGTGGTATGGAATGGTTCAACCAGAATGTCTGCTGAAGGCAAGTGTAAATATAACTAGTCACTTGTTCAGCTACAGAAACCACCTACATATACAGTGATCAAACTTGTTGCTTGATGTTAAATTTTGGCAATTGTAGGATCTATTAGTACCATTTATGGAAAATAGACCAAAGGATCACCATCATCCAGGAGAAGAAAGTTCTCAACCTCAACCAGAGGAAAGCGAAGGTATGTATAGTTGTTTGGAGCTCTCGATATCTTCCACTGTTATATGCATATTGATATCTTCCAATGTTATGTGCATATTATTACATTTCCATATTGTACTTAAGGAATTTGTTGAATTTGATTAAGATGATTCGGTTGGAGACAAAACTGACGAAGAAGATGAGGAATTGCAGTGGGCATTGGAAGCTTCATTAAAGCATGAAGGTGACTCCATCACAAGTTGAGGCAGTAAACATCCTCGAAGATGAAAGAGGCCATCATTACTCATTAGTGCTGGTGAGGAGGAAGTGATAAGAACCTTAGCATAATTTAGATTGGATTTCATTAACCTAGCTCGTCTTAGTAATCGCATTGGTAGCAATCTCACTAACCTTAGTCGACAGTAGTGCTTCAGTGCTTCTTTCTTCATCAATGTGGTGTGTTGTTAACATTCCCAGTTTCTGAGTTGCAAATTCTGTCTTTGATTGTAGAGTTAGTGTCATGGAAGAAACACTTTTTCTTTTCTTCTTAGTTCACTTGGATAGATGATCTTTCAGTACTTAATTTACTTAGTTTCTTATGTTTCAATGTCTTGTAGACTTTTATCTGATCCAAGCAAATTACTACAATGCATCACATATCTAATTTCCTAGTCACATTCCCTTTTCTTCTTCTTCTTCTTCTCCACAATGGCTGTATGAATTTTTATAGTACCCTCAAATTTTGGGATATTTTTCCATATAACTCATTAACTCGCATTGCATCATCTTTTTAAATGGTGTCAAAGGCTATGATTGAGACTATTAAGAAGTTATTGTGATCAATATCCTTGTATAAATTCTCTAAAAGTTAACAAGGTGCTACCTCCTCCCAAATTTTCTCCTATACTTGCTTGGAAAATGGTGAGGCCTGTGTTTCTTCTTGGTGAGCTCTCCTCTAATTTCTGGCCGGCCAGTCCCTAAACGATAGAGGCTACTGAAAGACAAAGAAGGAAGCATGACTCAAGAACAACAAGACGAGACTTTCTGAGAGTGATGGAGCCAAAGGCTCCAGAGTTGTGGGAAGATTACGAAGTTTACGATGCCGATTGTTGCAATTAAGTAGTTTACTTGACAAAAAGGTTTAGGAAGATTAAGAAATTTATTTACCGTAAACACACTTAATAACATAAAGAGAAAGTAGTTTAAGTTCTGTCATCGAGAATATTTTGGTCACTATTTTAGGGTTTTAGATACCTTGAGCAACAAGGTTTAGGAAGTCTCTTTGGAAAGAGGGGTTTAGATACCTTGAGCAGCAAGGTTTAGGAAGTCTCTTCGGAAACAAATTATGCCTATATATATACAGTTTTGATTATAGTTGTCATGTGTAAAGAAATCCCCAATCTTACAGATCAAATGGCAGCCAAAGGTGTGACAAGCTCATCCGACAAGGGAAATATAGACTTTCTCCTACAGATTGAGACAAAGGTTCGAAATTGGTGGGAGGATAAGAAAATTCTCATCAGTTCTGAAAATCCTGGCCACAAGTTCTCTGAAAAGTTCCCTTTTGATAGATTTATGGGACATCAATTCAGTCTCTCAAAACTAGAACAGCCGCCAGATATTCCTATTGATGTCATGAGATTCGCTTTGGCTTATGTTTGTGATGGTCCTGTTGATGCTGCAAAGATTGACTATCTACATAGCAATGCACTTTCTGTATTCGATGCTGCAAACACTGCCATCCTAAGTCTTACTAAAGAGATGTCATGTCACGAAGAATTTGTGGCTGGAAATTGGGAGCCTTGGTTGAGAACAGGTCCCCCTTCTACTTCTGCAGATAAAGTATTTGCCAATGACATAAACATTGCCTTGAACAAGACCAAGCAGTATTACGAGGCTTGCCAGTTTCGAGAAGCCCTTGAGTCTGGCTTTCTTGCGCTTCAAGATGCCAGGGATTGGTACAAGAGTTTATGTGGTGGTACTACTGGAATGAACTTTGATTTGGTGGTGCGTTTCATGAAAACGCAGACGCTTCTTGTGGCTCCAATCTGTCCACATTATTCGGAATATGTGTGGAGAGAAATTTTGCACAATGTAACGTACTTGGTGAAAACAGACTGGCCTGCAGCCGATGCTCCTGAAGATTCAACCCTCCACAGTATCCATAAGTACTTGAAACGCTTGACTGCTACACTCAAAAAACGGATTGAAAGAGAAAGGATTGAAAGAGAAAAAGACAAGTTGGTATACTCGAACATAGAAGTTTTACTGTATGTCAATGAGGACTCGTTTACATTAAAGACGGGGGAGGATGAGGAAGCTGAGCTGCCGGTTAGAGAGATGCAGGTCCTTCTACAGAACTTGAACTTAATTAAGAGAGAAATCGGCGTTCATTGGGTGCAAGTTCTGTCAGCTACCAACCCTCATGATCTTGCGAAAGCTGGCTTTCGTGTCGAACTGATCAAGAATCTACCTCCAGAACCTGGAAGGCCAACTAGTCTAGTCTTGAAACGGTGAGTACTATATATTATCTAATCCTCTTTAACTGTATTGTTCTGTACTTCAATCTACATTTGTTTGTGTATCTGTTTCTCTAACCAAATGTTTTTTTCTTCTTCTTATTTGAATGAAGTGGATCGCTTAATTCATCAAGTAATGCACAGTTAAAGCCATCCGCATATGTTTGTCCGCACAAGCGCTCCAACGGTGAATGTGACTTACCAGACCAAGGTGCTAGTAAACACCGTGATGATTTTATTCAGGTTCTAGAATGGTGTGATCAGCACAGTGAACAGAAGCATCGTCCAATAGACTATTTTCAGTCTTATCCTCCATACAAGTTAATATTCAAGGGTTCCTTCGACAAGGTAATGGTCATCTTTGATGTTTTCTACTGCATAGTTTATATATATATATATGCTGTATAAGAAAATGGAATTGATGTTTGTTTTTCGTAACTGATATATTAAAGGCAATGGATGCTGCGTGTGAGGAAAACAAATGGCTCCTGGTGAACTTGCAACGCAGGGAGGATCTCAGCTCACATAAGGTACTAGAATTTCATTCTCTCTCTGGGGTTTTGATATATCCCTCTATGTTTATTAGTTTCTTTGAACTTATATGTTTCTACTAGGACTAACTTTTGGAATGTGCATTGTCTTTGTAAAGCTTAACCAGGACATCTGGGCAGACAAAGCCATCTCTCAGATCATCAGCACCAATTTCATCTTTTGGCAGGTAGGCTGTGTCCCTTTGATTTTTCAGTGTTACTAACTTACTATATTCCATGTGCTTACTGTCTTATATATATTCTTAATTACTGATAATTTGATGATGCTTCTTATGTATCATAGGATTATTTTCATAAGCCTATAGGCGCTGCGGTTTCCAGACACTACGAGTTGGAGTCTAGAACTGTAGTGATCATCATTGACCCCATCACCGGCCAAGTATTGCGTTCGTGGAATGGAATGGTTCAACTGGAATTATTTCTAGGGGTAAATTACTCTGTCATGCTTGTTTGTAAATTTCACACAAAGTTTTTCAACTTTTTATTATGATTAATTTTTTTGCTTGATGTTATTGTTTGGTGCAGGATCTAGTACTGTTCCTGAATAGTAGCCCCCGGCAAAAGCAAGTAGCGAAAGAGGAGGAGGAGGAAGTGCGTCGCGCAATGGAAGCTTCGATGGAAAGCTTGAGGTTTGAGACAAAATGTGGAAGTACCTCCAAAAAGAATCTAATACTGTCCTCCAATACTAGCCCCACGAATACTAAAGCAACTGAAGAAGATGAAGAGGAGGAACTGCTTAGCACAATGGCAGCTTCAATGGAAAGCATACAGGTTGAGACAAGTAGTACCGCAAGTTCATCAAAACAGGATATAGTTCCGTTGTTCAGTACTAGCCCCGGGAGTACTACATCAATTGAAGAAGAAGAGGAACGGCTGCGCGCATTGGAAGCTTTTGTGGAGAGGATGAAGTTGGAGACGAGTAATGCAAGTACCTCGAAAGGAGATGCAAGAGAAGAAGAGGAACTGCGGCGCACAATGGCAGCTTCCAGCATAGAAGATCCACTAGAGATGTTGAATCTCAACCCGATAGTAACTGAAGTTGATGAGGAGGAACCACCGTGGTCATGGGAAGATTTATTTGACGAAAGGAGTGCAAGTAGCTCTAAAGTTTATAATAATGTAAGTAGAGAAGAAGATGATGAGGAACTGCAGCGCGCATTGGTGGCTTCCTTGGGGAACTGGTGGGCAGGTAGTGCAAGTACCAAAGAAGAAGAAGAAGATGAGGAACTGCAACGCGCATTGGCAGCGTCCATGGAAAGTGTTGGAGAGGAAGAAGAAGCCAATTATTTGTGCAAATTTATCGATCAAATATGAATGATCTTTCCCCACTTTGACAAAGTGTATGATGCCAAAATTTAAGATTTAATCTGAGATTTGTTTTGATGTGTTGTTGCCTAGCTTTGACAAAGTTTGACATTTTTTTAGTTTTATCACTTGTAACAACTTAGTGTGGCACTCTTGAAATGCCAAAACATGTACGTCCAACCTAGTCAACACTTCTTTTTCTACAAGTCTACTATATCATAGTCTCAGCAGTAGTAAATCATGAGTTCCTATGTGACGGAATGCAATTTTCTTTAACATAAACTTCCGTTGTTTCAACTTCGTAAAGTTGTATGAAAATCGAGTAATGAAGAGATTTTAGTAATATCAATTCTGAAATTGTTTAAAGATAATGATTTGAGCGAATTTGGTGAGAAAATAAGAACATGTAATATTAACCAAAAACCGTGTGGCCTTAGACTTGTCACTTCTTGGCATTCCAACGGCTTCACGGTCGGGTCTCCCCGGCGGTGAAGAAGGTGCAATAGTTGGTTGATTGTTAGGCTTGGGCCTGTTAAGACATTTGGGCCGCAGCTTTTTAACAAATCTGGTCATTAACAAAAAAGACTGACCTCTAAGTTAGTCTTCCAGTAAACAACAAATTCGTGACTTAAACAGCAAGGTTTTCAAGTAAGTCTCTTCGTTTTCCAAAACCCTCCTCCTCTCTCTCTCTCTCTCTCTCTCTCGTAGCACTTCGCCATTTTCCGAGCTCAATCCACCGCCTTCTCCGTCGGAATTTCCATCACAGGTGCGCTAATCTTAACCACGCTGTACTTTGCTACTCTCGCTTTGCTTTGTTACTCTAGCTTTGCTTCTAATCCATGTATGTATTACCTCTCTACTATTGAGCGTATACGCTTCAGTAATGTATATACGTATATGTACTCACCGAGGTTCGCTTTTGTACGGAAATCACTGTGTAGCTCTGTAATTCGGTAATTTCTAGTGTTTTACCGCCGATTAATTCAGAGATTTGGGGCTATTAGGGCTTGTTTGCGCTTCAGTCTCGTTTGCTTCTGAATCTGGTTCTGTGATTAGTTTTTGTTTCTAGTTAGATTGAAATTTTGGTTGAAAGTTAAAAACTCAGGATATTACTTATCAATTTTGTTTTGAATTTTCGGTAACTTAATATTTGTTATGGATTGAGTTTTTGGAAGTGTTAGGGCCTTGTTTTGGTGTGGGTTGTGGAAGTGTAGCAAGTGGAGAACATAAATAATTTGCTCTACCGTTTGAGAGAGATAGACGCATAATTGTATACGCTAGATATGGAAAGACTCTCCTTTTATAGTTTTCCACTTGTGGTTGATGCATTGAATAACATGAAGAGAGATTTTAGCTTCACAATGGTTTGAGGTTGTAGAGGAAATAATTAGTTTTCTGAGAACTGACCTCTAGATTGTCACATTGTCACATGTATGGACCTTCGTTGGTTTTACCTCCTATGTTAGAAATCTCTTTCATTGTAATTTATGTATGGAGTAGTTAATTTGCCTTATGGAAGTTTATCACTGTTGCTTGCAGTTTGTAGATTTTGTAACATATAGTGCAACTTTCAGGTCTGTAAAAAACAAAGATTGCAGATCTAATGGCAGCCAAAGGTGACACGAGCTCATCCAAAGTGCGCGGTAGAGAATTTCTCCTGGAGATTGAGGCAAAAGTTCGAAAATGGTGGGAAGACGAGAAAGTTTTCAGTGCTGAATGTGAAAAGCCTGGTCACAAGTTCTTTGGAAAATTCCCTTTTGATAGTTTTATGGGAAATCCCTTCAGTCTATCAAAGCTGGAATGGCTGCCAGATATTCCTATTGATGTCATGAGATTTGCTTTGGTATATGTTTGTGATGGTGCTGTTGATGAGGCAAAAATCAACTCTCTACATAGCAATGCAGCTTCTGTATACAATGCTGCAAACACTGCCATCCTAAAATTCAATGAAGAGATGTCATGGCATGAAGAATTCTTGGCTGCAGATTTTGATTCTTATTTGAGATGTGGTCCACCTTCTACTTTCGCAGACAGGGTGTTTGCCAATGAGATAAACATTGCCTTAAACAGGACCAAAGAGCAATACGAAGCTGGCCAGTTTCGAGGAGCCCTGGATTCCATTTTTGAGCTTCAAGATGCCAGAGATTGGTACAAGATTTCATGTGGTGGTACAAATGCAATGAACCGTGACTTGGTGTGGCGTTTTATGGATGTGCAGACATGTCTTATAACTCCAATCTGTCCACACTATGCGGAGTATGTCTGGAGAGATCTCCTGCACAAGATCGACTTTGTGGTGAATGCAGACTGGCCTGTCGCTGATGCTCCAGATGAGTCGATCCTTCAGAGTGCCGATAAGTATTTGAAAGACTTAATTGATTCAATGAAGAGACAGGTTGAAAGTGAGAGAAATAAGAAGGGTACTGCTCTAGCTACCACTAGTTTGACAGAAGAGAGACAGAAATTAGAAGCTCTTATATATGTTAATGAGGCAGGTGATACACATACTCTTGCTACAAAAGGTTTGCATACAGATTCTAAACAAAACGGAAATGAGTTCAAGCAGACCGCGAAAGTTAAATTCGGGGATCAGTACTTATATTTGAAGCTGCCTTTTAGGGAGAAGGTGCTTCTACAGAATGTGGACTTTATTAAGAGGGAAATTGGTCTTGACAAGGTGCAAGTTTTATCAGCTACCAACCCTTGTGATCTTGCTAAAGCTGGTTCCCCTGTTAAAATGTCAGATGCTGAATCTTCCTCACGTGGAAATCCAGCTGCTCTCTCCATGACATGGTACTATGATCTAATCCTTTTTGGCACTAATTTGCACTTTGCATACACCATCCTCTTGTTTGTCAGATTGTTGGACCTCACTGTGTGTATGCTTTTTTTCCAAACTAAATTTCTTACTTCTACTTGTTTTTAATGTATTTTTTTTTTTTTTACGTTTGTTAGTCCAGAAAAAGATTTTAGACTGTTTGGTGCTTCAAAGACTACACCATTACTGGCTGATCTATCCTCATCTGGCTTTGCACCAAAGCACACCAACCCAAAACGGGATCTAGTTCCGTTGTTCAGTACTAGCCCCGAGAGTACTACATTAACTAAAGAGGAAGAAGAAGAGGAACGGCTGCGCGCATTGGAAGCTTTTGTGGAGAGGATGAAGTTGGAGACGAGTAATGCAAGTACCTCCAAAGGAAATGCAAGAGAAGAAGAGGAACTGCGGCGCGCAATGGCGGCTTCCATGGAGTCGGGAAGTGGAAGTACCTCCATAAAGGATCCACTAGAGATGTTCAATTTCGAACCGACAGTTATTCATGTAACTGAAGTTGATGAGGAGGTATCACCACTGTGGTCGATGGCAGATTTATTAGAAGAAAGTAGTGCAAGTAGCTCTAAAGTCCAGAATATTGTAACTAGAGAAGAAGAAGATGATGAGGAACTGCAGCGCGAATTGGTGGCTTCCTTGGGGAGCTGGTGGCCAGGTAGTGCAAGTACCAAAGAAGAAGAAGAAGAAGAAGATAAGGAACTGCAACGCGCATTGGCAGCGTCCCTGGAAAATGTTTGAGACAAGTACTAATCCAAGTAGCTCAGCTCGAATGAGAGTCGACTAGGAAGAAGAATGTATGATGCCGATTTAAGATTTAATGTAAGATTTGTTTGGTGTGTTGTTGCCTAACAGAATGTAACCTTTTTTAGTTTTATCACTTGTAACAACTTAGAGGTGGTTAGTGAGTGTGGCACTCGGAATGCCAAAACATGTCAAACCTAATCAACATTTCTACTAAAAGTCTTAAATGTCACAATCTCACCATAAACATGATTTTCAGGAGTTTCCCCGTGTGACGGAATGCAATTTTCTTTCATATAATTTTCTCAGTGTTTCAACTCTGAAAAGTTGTAAGACAAAATCAAGTGAAGGGGCTTTTGTTCGATCAATTCTGGAATTGATCGAACATCATGATCTAGGGCGGAGCAGATTTAGTGAGAAAATAACATGTAATCTTAGCCAAAAATCATGTGCTATACACAAATTTCTTTCTTTTTTTCCTATGAAAGTTCGCTAGAGATAAATACCGTTAACCTTCCTACTTCTCCGGATTCCGACGGCTTCCCCGTCCAGTCTCGCCGGCGGTGACGGCGATGCGATAGTCAGTGGACTGTTAGGCTTGGGCCTTTTAAGAAATTTGGGCCGCAGATTTTTATTCGTTTCTCTTGGACCTAGTTTAGGTGGAGATCATTAACAAATAACAAACAGACAGTTAGTCTTCCAGTAAACAACGAATTCTCGTGACTTAAACAGCAAGGTTTTCAAGTAGTCTCTTCGTTTTCCAAAACCCTCCTCTCTCTCTCTCTCTCTCTC